>NC_090651.1:276151959-276236959 GCF_040937935.1 Hyperolius riggenbachi
CAACTCAGCGCATTGTTAGCTACACAGCTTACATGCATCTGTGCAGCCTGGCCCAAGCCTTGCCCAAGAGGATTGGGTCCTGATTCCCGATAGTCGAAATCCACCAAAGGTGTGTACACGCCTTTACTCATTTCTGCATTCTGACTAATCCATTCACTGTCAGCAAACTTGAACGACCCCATATCACAGTCTCTGTAAATGACCCAGTGGGTGTCTGTGTTTTACTTGCTTTCGTGCAGGAAATCTGAAATAAGAATTGCCATCAATATTTTAAATGTATAGAGCTGAATAGTGTTGGTGCTTGAATTCAGAATAGTGAATTAGAACACCCGAATACTCCCGACCCCCATGGGAAGGAGGAGGTATTGGAGTACCATGAAGTGCAAAGTGACACGCAGGCTAGCAAACTCCCCCTGACCCTGCCCACTGGTTTTGGTGCTGAACCTGGGCGGTTGGGAGTATTTCGGGTGTTTGAATTCACTATACTGATTTTGAACACCAACACTAGAGCTCAACTGAAGGAATCCCTTCCTTTTAACAACCCTCGAGTTTTACTTTAACCTTGGTCAAATAGAATAATACATTTAATATTGCATAATGGCCTCCTTGATTTGGATCTCAAAATCCAACACTGCCCATATCAGTCTGGGGTCCTGATTACATCTGCTGTCAATGTTTAAAGGCTCTCCTTTATTCAGAATACGTGATAGTACATTTGCATCAGCTAGGAATGCACAAAGGTATGTCTGTTCTTTTTGCAATAAATATATTGAAAGTATCTGGCTGGGTACTGTAGTTCCATTTCCTATAGAGATAACCCTGCCATTTTAGTGGACAATTTGTTGTCCAGCCTCCTATCCCATTTAGCACGTATTGGAGATAGAAAGAGAGGAGCTAGAAAAGGGTAGCAGCCAGTCCTTCGCTTTGATCATGGATTACTAAACCAGCATGGGAAGGATGAGATGGTTTATTATACACTTTATTACACAGTGAGCAGGTAGGAATTATAGAGTTCTAGCATGGGCCACAGAAAGCAGATGGAGGAGATCAGGCTGAATCAGGTAATTGGCTCTATGCTAGAAACGTCCACTTTCCTTCCAGCAAGGAGCTACAGGATGCAACCTGCCAGGTGTTTTAAATATATTCATTGCAAAATGAGAGACATGCAATGCATTACTAATTAAAAGTACACATATACAATATATTGCTAATGAATGCAAATTTAAAAAGTGGGAGGCTGAAGTATGACTTAAAGTTCTGAAGCTCAGGGTACAAAATCAGATACTTACCTAAAAACAGGGATGCCTCAGGATCCTATTGAGGCTTCCCTCAGTGGTCTGCTGTCCCCAATCGGTCAGCACCCCCCTCCCACAGATTAGTGATAATGCATTGTTCCTAATCCTATCGGGGCTACGCGGCTCTACTTCCGCATTCATGGCTGAGCAGTAGGTGCTCGAGTCCGCCCGGACATGTGCAGTAGCATGGGAGCCGCAGGCTATGTGCTACTGTGCATGCGTGGATGAGCTTCTAATATGTGGCCATGAATGAGGAAGAGGAGCCAAGTGGCCCCGATGTGGAGGGTGGCCGCACTCAGCAACAGGGGAACTGCGGACCACCGAGGGAAGCCTCTATAGGATCCTGAGGCTTCTCACTCTTCAGGGGTAACAGTGTATTTTGAACCCGAGCTTCGGCTCGGGTTCGCTTTAAAGCGGATCCGAGGGGAAAAACTAACTATAACAAGTAACTTCTCTATATATCTTATCTAAAGTTTAGATAGTTTACACAGCATATCTAGCTGCAAACATCTTCAACAGTCTATGATTATTTATTCCTGTGATACAATGAGAGCGGCACACAGGCAAGCTGATCTGCATCTCCAGCCCTCAGCCTGTGAAAACTTCACTCCCTCTCCTCCTCCTTCCTCCCCTCTGCCTCTGAAATTTCTAGCTAGTAACCTCCTCCTCCTGCCCAGTAGAGATGGCCCGAACCTCCGATTTTCGGTTCGTGAACCGGGTTCGTGAACTTCCGCAAAAGTTCGGTTCGCACAAACTTTCACGAACCGCAATAGACTTCAATGGGGAGGCGAACTTTGAAAACTAGAAACACTTATGCTGTCCACAAAAGTGATGGAAAAGATGTTTCAAGGGGTCTAACACCTGGAGGGGGGCATGACGGAGTGGGATAGATGCCAAAAGTCTGGATTTGATGCAAAGCATTGTTTTAAGGGCAGAAATCACATTGAATGCTATATTGCAGGCCTAAAGTGCTTTAAAAACCTCTTGCATGATCTCATCAGTCAGGGAGTGTAATTAGAGTACTGCTTCACACTGACACACCAAACTCACTGTGTAACACACCGCAAACAGCTGTTTGTGTTGCGACGGCCGTGCTGGACTGGTGCGCACCATGGCGAGAGTGCAGGCCATGGCGGTTTTCAAGCCCATATGGTCGCTGGACTGTGGTAGCTCAATGATAGAACAACAGTGACTGTCCAGCTGATCAAATTTGGTCTGTCCACAATGAAACAATGACCTTGTTATCTTGGGTATCCCCCCCCCCCCCGAGACACTCATACAGACGTCGGTCATTGCTTCATTCTGATACGCAAGCCCCTACCCCGCGGCAAGGTAATGATCACGAAGAGGAATTGGCACTTGTACATGTCTTTTGTTTTGTTTTTTCAGCTGCAGTGCAGCCAGAAAAATTAGGGAGGCATGTACACGCACCAGAAAAATCAGTATAGTGGCTGCTGCTAGCAGCGGCCTTAAAAATTACGAAATTCACCTGGAGTCCTGGACCCTGTTGGTTAGTGTTGGGCGAACACCTAGATGTTCGGGTTCGCGAACGTTCGCCGAACATCGCCGCGATGTTCGGGTGTTCGCGCCGAACTCCGAACATAATGGAAGGCAATGGGGACCCGAACTTTCGTGCTTTGTAAAGCTTCCTTACATGCTACATACCCCAAATTAGCAGGGTATGTGCACCTTGGGAGTGGGTACAAGAGGAAAAAAAATATTTGAAAAAGAGCTTATAGTTTTTGAGAAAATTGATTGTAAAGTTTCAAAGGAAAAACTGTCTTTTAAATGTGGAAAATGTCATGTTTCTTTGCACAGGTAACATGCTTTTTTTCGCCATGCAGTCATAAATGTAATACAGAGAAGAGGTTCCAGGAAAAGGGACCGGTAACGCTAACCCAGCACCAGCAGCAGCACACGTGATGGAACAGGAGGAGGCGCAGGAGGAGAAGGCCACGCTTTGTGAGACACAACAACCCAGGCCTTGCATGAGGACAAGAAGCGTGCGGATAGCATGCTTTGTACCGCCATGCAGTCATAAATGTAATAAAGATAAGTGGTTCAATAAACAGGGACCACGCGGCAACGCTAACCCAGCAGCAGCAGACGTGATGGAACAGGAGGAGGCGCAGGAGGAGAAGGTCACGCTTTGTGAGACACAACAACCCAGGCCTTGCATGAGGTACCACCATGCAGTCATAAATGTAATAAAGATAAGTGGTTCAATAAACAGGGACCACGCGGCAACGCTAACCCAGCAGCAGCAGACGTGATGGAACAGGAGGAGGCGCAGGAGGAGAAGGCCACGCTTTGTGAGACACAACAACCCAGGCCTTGCATGAGGACAAGAAGCGTGCGGATAGCATGCTTTGTACCGCCATGCAGTCATAAATGTAATAAAGATAAGTGGTTCAATAAACAGGGACCACGCGGCAACGCTAACCCAGCAGCAGCACACGTGATGGAACAGGAGGAGGCGCAGGAGGAGAAGGCCATGCTTTTTGAGACACAACAACCCAGGCCTTGCATGAGGACAAAAAGCGTGCGGATATAGCAGCAATGCTTTTTGCCGCCATGCAGTCATAAATGTAATACAGATGAGAGGTTCAATAAACAGGGACCGGAAACGCTACACCATCCCAGATGTTCATTGGTCATGTTACTTGGTTGGGGTCCTGGAGTGTTGCGTAGTCATTTCCAATCCAGGATTGATTCATTTTAATTTGAGTCAGACGGTCTGCATTTTCTGTGGAGAGGCGGATACGCCGATCTGTGACGATGCCTCCGGCAGCACTGAAACAGCGTTCCGACATAACGCTGGCTGCCGGGCAAGCCAGCACCTCTATTGCGTACATTGCCAGTTCGTGCCAGGTGTCTAGCTTCGATACCCAATAGTTGAAGGGTGCAGATGGATTGTTCGACACAGCTACGTCATCTGACATGTAGTCCTTGACCATCTTCTCCAGGCGATCGGTGTTGGAGGTGGATCTGCACGCTTGCTGTTCAGTGGGCTGCTGCTGCATGGGTGTCAGAAAATTTTCCCACTCCAAGGACACTGCCGATACCATTCCCTTTTGGGCACTAGCTGCGGCTTGCGTTGTTTGCTGCCCTCCTGGTCGTCCTGGGTTTGCGGAAGTCAGTCTGTCGGCGTACAACTGGCTAGAGGAGGGGGAGGATGTCAATCTCCTCTCTAAAGTCTCCACAAGGGCCTGCTGGTATTCTTCCATTTTGACCTGTCTGACTCTTTCTTCAAGCAGTTTTGGAACATTGTGTTTGTACCGTGGATCCAGAAGGGTATAAACCCAGTAATTGGTGTTGTCCAGAATGCGCACAATGCGTGGGTCACGTTCAATGCAGTCTAGCATGAATTGAGCCATGTGTGCCAGAGTCCTACCAGAATCCTCATCATCCTCTTGTGAGCGTTGTGATAGTTGTTGTGATGCATCATATTCGTCACCTTCCTCCTGGTCTGCTTCTGCTGACCATTCGCGCTGAATTGTGGAAGTCCAACGTGCACCGCTCTGGCCCTCGTCAGTGGTGGTATGAAATTCCTGCTCCAACTCCAGCTGTTCCTCCTCCTCTTCTTCGTCATAGCTGCTGGGGCCAGCGTTCCCTGAGGCGGATGGCCTGATGTTGGTACCATCACGCTGATCGTTTTCTCCTTCAGATTCCCCCAGTTGCATCATGACAGCTGTTTCCTTGATTTTCAACATTGACCTCTTCAGTAAACACAGCAGTGGTATGGTAATGCTGACTGAAGAGTTGTCACTGCTCACAAGCAACGTGGATTGCTCAAAATTTTGGAGGACTTGGCAGAGGTCCAACATGTTGGCCCAATCGGATCCACAGAAGCTTGGCAGCTGTCCGGATGCGCCTCGGTACTGCGCCGTCATGTACTGGACCACTGCACTCTTCTGCTCACAAAAGCGGGCTAGCATGTGCAGCATAGAATTCCAGCGCGTAGGGACATCACACAGCAAGCGATGGTGGGGGAGATTGAAGCGCTCCTGCATCTTGGCGAGTGCCCCCGAAGCAGTACTGGAATTTCTACAATGTTTGGCCACTCGACGCACCTTCAACAGAAGATCGGCCACGCCTGGGTATGTCCTCAGGAACCGCTGAACTACTAGGTTCATCACGTGCGCCAGGCAAGGGATGTGTGTCAGCTTAGCCAACCTTAAAGCGCGAATGAGATTACTCCCATTATCACACACAACCATGCCCGGTTTCAGGTCCAGCGGTGCCAGCCACAAATCCGTCTGTTCCTTTATTTCCTTCCAAATTTCCTCCCCTGTGTGCTGCTTATCCCCAAGGCAGATCAGCTTCAGCAACGCTTGCTGACGCATGCCAACAGCTGTGCTGCACTGCTTCCACGATCCTACTGCTGCTGGGTTAGCGTTTCCGGATGAGGTACAGCTTTGAGATGCGTTGGAGGAGAAGGAGTCAGAGAGGTAGGTGCTGCTGTTGTTATCCAGTGGGAGGGACGGCGGTGCAGCTGTTTGCGGAGTGGGCAACACCCGCGCCGTAGCAGGTGAGGAATCGCTGCCAGGCTCCACAAGGTTCACCCAGTGCGCGGTAAGGGAGATGTATCGACCCTGGTCGAACGCACTCGTCCAGGTGTCAGTGGTGAGGTGAACCTTGCAGGCAACGGCATTCTTCAAGCTTCGGGTTATTTTGCTGACCACGTGCTCATGCAACTCAGGCACTGCAGAGCGCGCAAAGTGGTAGCGGCTGGGAACCACGTAACATGGGATGGCCACTGACATCATGCCCTTGAAGCTGTTTGTCTCCACCACTCGATATGGCAGCATTTTGCAGGCCAGAAGCTTGGCTATGCTGGCTGTTACTGCCACGGCCCGGGGGTCATTTGCTGGCAATTTCCTCTTGCGCTCAAACATCTCCGACACAGACAACTGAACCGTAGCGCTGCACACGGAAGGGCTGTTGGTTGTTGTGTTTGATGAACACTGGGAGACCTCAAGAGCACTACTCCGGAAAGTGACAGTGTCAGCGTCGTCTGATGTTTGTGAATGTTGTGAACCACGCAATGGCTGGGCTACTGCTGCTGCTGAGGCGGGTCTGGTGGTGAGTCTGGTGAACCCAAGGGAGGCAGTGTTGCTGGTACCCTGTCCTGCCGCGTTTGCCCACAGAGTGGGATGTTTGGATAGCATGTGGCGGCTCATGCTGGTGGTGGAGAGGTTGTTAATACTTTTCCCCCTGCTCAGGCGGGTCTTGCACACCTTGCAAATCGCCATGGTAACATCCTCAGTGCAGTCTTCAAAGAAAGCCCAGACTTTGGAGCACCTGCCTTGCTGGCGATTTCTGTTTGCTCCTCTTTTGCCTCTCACTTGAACTTCCACGCTTGTGGTGCGTGAAATTGCGCGCCGCCTACCTTGTGGCACAAGGCGAACTCGTGCAGCAGTGGGTTCTTCAACAGACTCATCTGTGCTGCTGCTACGACGGCGATGTTCTCGTTCACAAACAAAATCTGGGTCTCTGTCCACATTGTCCATACCCTCCTCTTCCATCTCCTCAAACTCGTCATATGTCATTGTGGGGGGCCACCGCCGTGGAGTAGAGCTCCCCAGAACAACCTCTGCGCAGCTCACTCCAACGTCATCTTCCAGATCTTGTCGGCCGACCTCCTGAAATTGCAACCCCTCCTGCCCAACTTGCTCTGGGATTTGGGTTTCCGAGTCCTCCTCGGACTCGCCTTGTATTTCAGTGCGCGGTGCATTTCCCACAGTTAATGGTTGTGAATCCGGGCACAACATTTCTGGCTGTTCCTCCATTGACCTTTGAAAGGTGGAAGTTTGTTGGGCTGGGAATAGCTCCTGCGAATACCCCATTGTGTCCTGAGGTAATTCATCGGACTGGTTATCTGGCAGTTGTGTGCGTGGTGTCGCTGCCGGTTGTGTCAGCTTTGTGCCCACTGGCTCCTTGTAACTGGCTGAGGACTCGGACCTCATGCGTGATGTGCTGGTGCTGCTTAACCCACTGCTGGACGCTTGAGAGGTCATCCAAGTAATTATCTGGTCCTGTTCTTTTGGATTTGTGAGGGTTGTTGTCCTGGACAACATGGGCGGTATTGAGTGGGTTTTCTTGGGTGCTCCCCTGTGGCCTGTACGTGAACCGTCAGGGGAAACACCTCTTCCCTTGCCCCTCCCTCTTTCACCAGATTTCTTCCTCATTTCACTTATCCTTACAGTACACGCTGACTGGCAGCAGTACAGTGGCAGTACAGAAATGCTATACAGTACCACTATTCCCAGCAGCGACACAGAGCACAATGCTATACAGTGGCGGGTGAGTGGTGTACCACTATTCCCAGCAGCGACACAGAGCACAATGCTATACAGTGGCGGGTGAGCGGTGTACCACTATTCCCAGCAGCGACACAGAGCACAATGCTATACAGTGGCGGGTGAGCGGTGTACCACTATTCCCAGCAGCGACACAGAGCACAATGCTATACAGTGGCGGGTGAGCGGTGTACTACTATTCCCAGCAGACACAGAGTGGCAGTAAACAGAATGCTATATAGTGTGGCTGAGCGAGGTACACAGAGTGGCAGTAAACAGAATGCTATATAGTGTGGCTGAGCAAGCGGTGTACTACTATTCCCAGCAGACACAGAACAGTAAACAGAATGCTATATAGTGTGGCTGAGCGGTGTACCACTATTCCCAGCAGCGACACAGAGCACAATGCTATACAGTGGCGGGTGAGCGGTGTACCACTATTCCCAGCAGCGACACAGAGCACAATGCTATACAGTGGCGGGTGAGCGGTGTACTACTATTCCCAGCAGACACAGAGTGGCAGTAAACAGAATGCTATATAGTGTGGCTGAGCGAGGTACACAGAGTGGCAGTAAACAGAATGCTATGTAGTGTGGCTGAGCGAGCGGTGTACTACTATTCCCAGCAGACACAGAACAGTAAACAGAATGCTATATAGTGTGGCTGAGCGAGGTACACAGAGTGGCAGTAAACAGAATGCTATATAGTGTGGCTGTGCGAGCAGTGTACTACTATTCCCAGCAGACACAGAACAGTAAACAGAATGCTATATAGTGTGGCTGAGAGATGTACCACTATTCCCAGCAGCGACACAGAGCACAATGCTATACAGTGGCGGGTGAGCGGTGTACTACTATTCCCAGCAGACACAGAGTGGCAGTAAACAGAATGCTATATAGTGTGGCTGAGCGAGGTACACAGAGTGGCAGTAAACAGAATGCTATATAGTGTGGCTGAGCGAGCGGTGTACTACTATTCCCAGCAGACACAGAACAGTAAACAGAATGCTATATAGTGTGGCTGAGCGAGGTACACAGAGTGGCAGTAAACAGAATGCTATATAGTGTGGCTGAGCGAGCGGTGTACTACTATTCCCAGCAGACACAGAACAGTAAACAGAATGCTATATAGTGTGGCTGAGCGGTGTACCACTATTCCCAGCAGCGACACACAGCACAATGCTATACAGTGGCGGGTGAGCGGTGTACCACTATTCCCAGCAGCGACACACAGCACAATGCTATACAGTGGCGGGTGAGCGGTGTACTACTATTCCCAGAAGACACAGAGTGGCAGTAAACAGAATGCTATATAGTGTGGCTGAGCGAGGTACACAGAGTGGCAGTAAACAGAATGCTATATAGTGTGGCTGAGCGAGCGGTGTACTACTATTCACAGCAGACACAGAACAGTAAACAGAATGCTATATAGTGTGGCTGAGCGGTGTACCACTATTCCCAGCAGCGACACAGAGCACAATGCTATACAGTGGCGGGTGAGCGGTGTACCACTATTCCCAGCAGCGACACAGAGCACAATGCTATACAGTGGCGGGTGAGCGGTGTACCACTTTTCCCAGCAGCGACACAGAGCACAATGCTATACAGTGGCGGGTGAGCAGTGTACCACTATTCCCAGAAGACACAGAGTGGCAGTAAACAGAATGCTATATAGTGTGGCTGAGCGAGCGGTGTACTACTATTCCCAGCAGACACAGAACAGTAAACAGAATGCTATATAGTGTGGCTGAGCGAGGTACACAGAGTGGCAGTAAACAGAATGCTATATAGTGTGGCTGAGCGAGCGGTGTACTACTATTCACAGCAGACACAGAACAGTAAACAGAATGCTATATAGTGTGGCTGAGCGGTGTACCACTATTCCCAGCAGCGACACAGAGCACAATGCTATACAGTGGCGGGTGAGCGGTGTACTACTATTCCCAGCAGCGACACAATGACTAGGGGGACCCTGGCTAGCGTGGCTGGAGCGCGAACTACCCTGCCTGCCTACCCAAAGCTAAACCCACAGACAAATGGCGGAAATATGACGTGGTTCGGGTATTTATTTACCCGAACCACGTGACAGTTCGGCCAATCAGAGCGTGTTCGGGTCCGAACCACGTGACCCGTTCGGCCAATCACAGCGCTAGCCGAACGTTCGGGGAACATTCGGCCATGCGCTCTTAGTTCGGCCGTGCGGCCGAACGGTTTGGCCGAACACCATCAGGTGTTCGGCCGAACTCGAACATCACCCGAACAGGGTGATGTTCTGCAGAACCCGAACAGTGGCGAACACTGTTCGCCCAACACTACTGTTGGTGGTGGCGGAGAAGGTAGCAAAGCGGCCAGCGGACAGAGGTGCTGTGTGGGGAGCGACTTAGTCTTGGGGCAGGCAGTTACACGGCGTGCAGGCAGAGATGCTGTGTGTGGGGACTGACTTAGTCTTCGGGCAGGCCTGACCGTGCTTTGCAGACCACGTGGTCAGATGGACCCTTAACCCAACGCTGGGTGCCAGAGATGACACCACTTGCCTTTCAACATCACGGTACAATTTGGGTATCACCTTTTTTGAGAAATAATTGCATATCTTCCACTGCAGTGTGTGGATTTGCTTTTGTGTGCTGCTTTCCCTCAGGTGGTCATCCCATTGCAGTTTGTGCTTTGCAATCATGTGCCTTCATAAGGTAGTTGTCCCTAGACGGGTCTTGGTCTTTCCACGGCTCAATTTTTGGTGGCAGAGAGTACAGATGGCATTGCTCTCATCTGAGGCAGACACACACAAAAATGAGCCCTGGGGTGATGGCACTTTGGTGGTGGCGGCCGACTGAGTGTTAAGTGGGGTGCCAGAATCAGAGCAGGAGGAGGAAGATATGTCACGCTTCCATGCAGAAGCTGAGAAAGATGAGGTGTTCTGTGTTAAATAGTCAACTACATCCTGACAATATTGGGGGTTGATGGCACGTGTCTTCTTTTGAACACTGTACTTTGGTCGAGGTGGCCTGCCTCTGCCTTTTGTTTTGTCCATATTGGGGGGATGAAGTGAAAGGTATGCACTGACTTGACTAATACAATGTGCAGTCTAACACAGGTGCAGTTAACAGGTATGCACGGAATGGTATATCACATTGCGTGCACTCACGTAGGTGGGTGGGTGCACTGAAGTGAACAACAGGTAGTAGTAGGTATATGCAGTGATGGGTATTACAATGTGCACCTGTCACACACAGACAGGTACCGGACAGGCACAGTGACACTGACTGACAGGGCTGTATATAATGCAAGTGGGCCACACACACACACACAAAATAGATCACAAGAACAAGATTAGCTCTCAAAAGAGCTGTTGAGGGGTGCTTTTTTTATCAATAACAATCAGCCAGGAACTAGCTAACAAGCCTACAAGAGCCTAACTAAGCTTTCCATATGAGAGTCTACAGCAGCTATCCCTTTTCTAATTACTGCAGGCACACAAGTGAGTCCAATGCCTGACGCTGCCTGCCTTTTATAAGAGAGAGGGGGGCTCCAGGAGATAGTGTAGCCTAATTGGCTAAAAATGTGCCTGCTTACTGTGGTGTAGAGGGTCAAAGTTGACCCTCATGATGCACTATGGGGACGAACCGAACTTCCAGAAAAGTTCCCGGTTCGACGCATCGCGAACCCCGGAAGTTCGCTGGGAACCGTTCACCGGCGAACTGTTCGGGCCATCTCTACAGCCCAGACTGAGCTCCCATAAGCCCTTGCTACTAAGGCTAAAGGTGCCCATACACGGTACAATAAAAATGTTAGATTTTCCTATTTATTTGATCGAATCGAATGAAAGACGAAAATAATCTTTTTTTTTTCGATCAAGAAATTTGAACGATTATCTCGTTTTTTTGAGAAAAATCTGATTGGACATGCTGGAAAAATGTTGATGATTGTGTGTTGTAATTGTACCATGTATGTTAAATTGTATGGAAAGATCTTTTAGATCCTAATTGTAAGATTTGTTTCAAAGACTAATCTTTATTTACGTTGTCTTCATAACAAGATTAAATATTAAATATTGAAGTATGTGTATGAATATTATCATTGTATTATAAATATATATATATATTTTAACTAAAGTAAAGTAAGTTTGTCCTCATCAAAAAGAGTCCACAAGTGCAATGCAAAGGCAATTTTGGCCTTCTTCCTGTTAGTTAATAGAGACATTTGTAATCGCTCTGTGGTAAATATTCCCTCAGCATGAAAAAAATCAACAACACTGTGAGGTAAAATAAACCCATATAGTTGCACTGAGGTAATATTAACTTCACAATAAATAAATTTAACCAGTCAGAGGAAAAATACAGCTCAAAAGACGCTTTGAGCTAAAACTGCCGTCTATGTTAAAGGAATACTATCGATTCACATATTTTTTTAAATTGACACAGGAATTGTTTGGGAAGTACTGCTAAGTACTGGTGTGTACATTTTACTAGCAACTTCTTTGTTTACTGTTATCAAAATACTTTCAAACTTTACTGACGCCAAAACTGACGGCTGACTGAGCCATGAGGAGAGGGGAAATTCCCCTCACACTTGATCAGTTAACTCTATGTGTAACTCTGTGTGTGACAGAGAGAGAGAGAGCTCCCAACAGCTGCAGCTCCTGTGTCCTGTGTTTCTGACTGAAGTGTCTGAAGAGAGCAAAGGAAATGTAACTAATTGTCACAGCTTTTCATACTGTTTTTGCTTTCAGAGTTTGATATGTTTGATATTTGTTTTCTGTAGTCTGATATGCAACTCTAGCTGAAGCAGACACCCCTTCTGCAATTGATTTGTCCCAATATAGCCAAATCCTACCCTCAATAAATTAAAGCTTTTGCCTCTGATATTTAACATGAAAAGTAGGAAAATGTTTACACAGCTACTTAGACATTATTTGTACATTGTCATTTTAGAACACTTGGGTATCAATAGTATTCCTTTAACTATCTGAGGTAAAATACAGCTCGAGCTGAAAAAAAGAGATTTCGGTTGAAAAAAAGTCACTTCCGATCGAATAAAGCATTACATTGAATACTTTATTTTTTATCTCAGTCTTTTTTCTCATTTAGATTTTTTGGCATATTCGATAATTTCCCCGGATTCTCAGCCTAATCGAACGTTCATGTATGGTACCTCGAAAACAATATTGCGATTTATTTCGATCGCACGGGATAATCGAACAAATTTATCTAATCGGAAAAAAAGTGAAAAAATGGTACCATGTATGGGCACCATAAGAGTGCCAGGTCACTCTGGAGAAGCTGTGGGCGAGGCTTGTTTAGTTTATAGGGAATTAGAGTATTAAAACAAAAAACAAAAAGCATCTGGTTTGAGGAATGCCCTATAAACTATATGAAAGGAACACAATTATGCAATGAGTAAAAGTTTATCTTGGATCCACTTTAAGGAAAATAAGCTTTTCAGCTTTTCTCATGCATCAATATTTAAGTCCAGATGGCTGCTTCTTAATGCATATTCGTTGTCCAGGAAGCATGCAGCCAGTGTACATCTTGTTCTTGAGAAGTAATTCCTGACAAAATTGTGCATAATTATGCATTAATGTGAAATTATGATGCAAAAATCATGAATGAATGAAAAATTAATTACGAGTTTGCCAAAAGTAACGCATTGCAATTTTGCATTGCCATTGCAAATTATGATGCAAAATTCCACATATGCAAAAATTTGGCTTATCACTACAGGATACCCACTTTTTATGATCATTTTCCAGCACCAGGAATATCTATATATTGCTGTACATTGTCATGTAACCCCGCCCTCCTTGTGGTGCTTAGCCTAGGCTGATTACATGTGGAATTCTCATCCCCAGAACATTCTGGAAGACCAGGTATATTTTCTACTGGCTTCATAACTCTCAGTAAACAAACATTCTGCAGAGATCACCCAAAAGGACTAAAGATGTTGCTCCCTGTTGTGATAAATTAAAGTTTATAATTAGCAAACACTGACTAAATAATTAATGAATGAATATTGCATTTTTTTAAATTAATTGTATTAATTACATTATTTTCACTACAGTTTCTCTTCAATTTTGCATGATGGAGGTAAACTGTATACAAAGCTGAGCACTGCCTGTCTATCACAAATATAATCCATCCATTACCCACAGCAGAATGCCTAAATATGTCTGTGCTGGCAACAGATCAAATGTTTTTTGATATCATGCACAGAGCTGAACAGAGGTCTACAGCTTTGCAGTTTTGCTATATTTAGGTTTTATCATCATGCATGTTCTGCCCTCCGCATTAATGAAATCCCCAAATTGGGAATTCTTCATCTAACATCCTCTTATAACCAGAGAACAGGGAATCCAAATGCTTATTAGGATTTAAACTATAATATTGCTGTTCCTAGCCAGCAACACATTCAGTCATTTTGCTTTTGACTTTTTTCTAAAGAGACAAACTCCAGAAAGGAACTGGTTTATATGCTCACAGATGTATGAGCTGCTACTGAGTAAAGGTGACCATTAATTGTACAATACATTCCTCAAATGCCATCATTTAATCAGATTTTTATGATCACATTTTACAGAAAACCACTCAGTATGTGGAGAATATTGACATAATATGATTCAATGGACAATTGTAATAGAAGATGTTATCAATCAGAATGTTGAATTTTGCGATACTTACCTTCTGATTACATTTGATCCCCCTGATCCCCTTGGCTGATATCACTAGACCAGGCTGCACACATGCATGTCAGCTGTGTAGTTGATGACTTGATGGAGGGCAGCGCATGACAACAAAACAACTTTACTCAACTTCACAAACAGTCTTCACTAGTGGGAAGGAGGCATAGCTCTACTAGTGTTGGGCGAACAGTGTTCACCACTGTTCGGGTTCTGCAGAACATCACCCTGTTCGGGTGATGTTCGAGTTCGGCCGAACACCTGGTGGTGTTGGGCCAAACTGTTCGCGTTCGCCCGAACGGCTCAATTCCTGGCCGAACAGGGCCCCTGTTCGGCCGAACAGGGCCCTGTTCGGCCGAATACGGCCCCCCTATGGGGTCGCAGGCATAAGGGGGGAGCATGCCCCGATCGCGGGGGGGGGTCGGAAATTCCCCCCACCCCCTCCGCTAGCGCTCCCCCCTCTGCCCGCTTCCCCATACAAAAGTTTAAGGAAAGTACCGGTGGTAGTGGATGGCCTGGCAGTGGCACTGTGGAGTGAGGAGGAGGAGTCCGGAGAGTGACGCGTTGAGGGAGGCCGGGCAGCGGGCGTGAGGTCAGAGAAAGGGCGGAAGTACCACAAGGGTACTACCGCTGAACCGCCCGCTGCCCGGCCTCCCTCAACGCGTCACTCTCCGGACTCCTCCTCCTCACTCCACAGTGCCACTGCCAGGCCATCCACTACCCCCCCCCCCCCGCGATCGGGGCATGCTCCCCCCTTATGCCTGCGACCCCATAGGGCCCCCAAAAGCGGGATGTTCGGGGAGTTCGGGGTTCAGCCCGAACATGCCGAACATCGCGGTCATGTTCGGCGAACTTTCCCGAACCCGAACATCCAGGTGTTCGCCCAACACTAAGCTCTACACGTCTCTGAGCGTGTGCGTAGCCTGGGAGTTCTTATTGATGGGGATATAAACTTCAGAACTCACATTTCTGCTGTGGTGAAATCATCCTATTTTCACCTGAAGAACTTCACAAAAATCAAGCACCGCATCCTCCCAGAAGATCTGCCAACCCTAGTTCATGACTTTATTACATCCCGACTGGACTATTGTAATGCTTTCTACACTAGCCTTCAAAACAAGGACTTGTATCGTCTACAGATTATACAGAATACTGCTGCCAGACTGTTAACTGACCAACCTCATCACTGCCACACAACAACGGTCCTGCACACCCTTCACTGGCTACCTATAAAATGGAAGATCCTATTCCTATTCAAAATTGAAGACAAAACAACAAAAGTTGTTTAGGTGATACCTTTAACCACTTGCCGACCGCACGCTTATACCGTGCGTCGGCAAAGTGGCAGCTGCAGGACCAGCGACGCAGTAGTGCGTCGCCAGCTGCAGGCTGATTAATCAGGAAGCAGCCGCTCGCGCGAGCGGCTGCTTCCTGTCAATTCACGGCAGGGGGCTCCGTGAATAGCCTGCGGGCCGCCGATGGCGGCTCGCAGGCTAAATGTAAACACAAGCGGAAATAATCCGTTTTGTTTACATTGTATGGCGCTGCTGCAAAGCAGCGCCGTAAGGCAGATCGGCGATCCCCGGCCAATCAGCGGCCGGGGATCGCCGCCATGTGACAGAGGACGTCCTGTCACTGGCTGCACAGGACGGATAGGGTCCTGTGCAGCCCGGATCACCGGGGGGGAGAGGTAGGAGAGGGAGGGGGGTGAATGTCGCCACGGAGGGGGGCCTTGAGGTGCCCCCCCCCCCCGCAACTAGCCTGCACGCAGGAGCGATCAGACCCCCCCTGCACATCATCCCCATAGGGGGGAAAAAAGGGGGGGCGATCTGATCGCTCTGCGTGCACCCTGATCTGTGCTGGGGGCTGCAGAGCCCACCCAGCACAGATCACAACAAACAGCGCTGGTCCTTAAGGGGGAGTAAAGGGTGGGTCCTCAAGTGGTTAATGACTAACTGTACAAGATTTCTTTGCAAACTTTCAAAACTTTAAGTTTCTTCTTCAAGCATGTTTCGGAACTGGATTAGAACCATACTTAGATCAGAACCATAGGTATGGTTCTGATCCAGTTCTGAAACATGCCTGAAGAAGAAACTAAGTTTCGCAAGCTTGCAAATCTTGTACAGTTAGTCATTAAAGGTATCACCTAAGCAACGTAAACAACGTTTGTTGTTATGTCTCCGGATTCTCTCCATGACTAATACCGGACCACATGCAACTATTCAATATTGACCTACTGACATTTAAATCACTACATAATCTGGGCCCTGGATACATGAAAGAAATGTTGCAGCTGTGTAGCAATCCCTGCAATCCCCGATACTCAGTTTTTAATAATCTAGTTATACCGAGAGTCCACCTGAAGAGCCTTCTGTCATGCCGCTCCTAAATTATGGAACTCCTTACCTCAACAGATCAGGACAGCTCCATCTCTGGATCTCTGTTCTGGATATGTTTAAACCCAGGCTGAAAACCCACCTGTCCAGTTCAACATAACAGAAATACAACTTTATCCTACTACCAATTACTGAATCTGACAGAGCCTAAACGCTTTGAGTCCTATGGGAGAAAAGCGATATAGAAATGTTATTGTAATAGTGGCAGAGCCAGGGGGGTGCTTGGGGGTGCTCGAGCACCCCCTAGAATTGTCCAAGCACCCCCAAAGCACCCCCTGGCGTGAGCTGACTTCAGGCGTCTAAAAGACGCCGAGTCAGTTCACAGCGGCAGCCCGGAGCAGCAGGCAGGGCTACGGTGAGATGGACGCCCGAAGCCCTGCTCTGCAGACTTGGAGTCTGCAGTGCATGGCTTCGGGCGGCCATTTTCCCGTAGCCCTGCTCGCCGGGTGCTGCAGGCAGGAAGTCACGTGGAGGAAGAGGATCGTGGGAGCAGCACGCCACAATGAGGTCGGGAGAGGAGGAGGTCGGAACAGGAGGTCTTCTGACTAGGTGAGTAAATGGGTTTTTCTTTTCTTTTTCAGGTGGTGCTGCTGATTGTGGTCAGATCTGCTGTGCATTGTGCATATTGGGGTCATATTTGATAACGACTGTGCATATTGGGGTCATATCTGATAACGATTGTGCATGTTGGGGTCATATCTGATAACAATTGTGCATATTGGGGTCATATCTGATAACGATTGTGCATATTGGGGTCATATCTGATAACGATTGTGCATATTGGGGTCATATCTGATAATGATTGTGCATATTGGGGTCATATCTGATCATGATTGTGCATATTGGGGTCATATCTAATAACGATTGTGCATATTGGGGTCATATCTGATAACGATGGTGCATATTGGGGTCATATCTGATAACGATTGTGCATATTGGGGTCATATCTGATAACGATTGTGCATATTGGGGTTATTGAACGTGTTTTTTGTTCAAATCTGCTCACAATATGTGTATTTTCTTGAGAAAACCTGCACAATTGTGTGAATTTTCTGGGGAAAGGGTCACCAAAGCTTGGGCCCTCTGTCTTTGCGTTGCACTTTTAAAGGGAACCCGAGGTGAGAATAATATTGAGGCTGCCATATTTATCTCCTTTTAAGCAATACCAGTGCCTGGCTGCCGTGTTGGTCCTCTGCCTCTAATTCTTTTAACCATAGACCCTGAACAAGCATGCAGCAGGTCAGGGGTTTCTGACAATATTGTCAGAACTGACAAGATTAGCTGCATGCTCGTTTCTGGTGTAATTCAGTTCACTACTGCAGCCAAATAGATCAGCAGGGCTGCCAGGCAACTAGAATTGTTTAAAAGGAAATAAATATGGCAGCCACCATATCACTCTCACCCTGGGTTCACGTTAAATTACAGTTAGTCCCGCCCTCATCTGGTCCTGACCACACCCATTTTTTTCGCCGTGGCTTTGGTCACGCCCATTTTTTGCCGTGGCGCGGTCGTCAGCTCCCCGGAAATTGGTCCAGCACCTGCTTAGCACCCCCTAAAAAAAATTCCTGGAGCCGCCTGGTGGATGCAGTTAAGGGGATGCAGGGGTTAAGCATGCCCCAGCATCCCTGGACCAAAAGGATGTACTTGGGGCTTTTCTTTAATTACTTTAGTAGCTTTAAATAGTAATCATTAACAAACTGTCCCCCGCCTGTGCTTAAACCTCTCTGACACTGTGGCTGTCCTAAGCAAGTTTTAGATGTGCGTATCAATGTATATCGATTACATGTGTGGGTCCAATGTAAAACTCACAGAAGTGCCGATAAATCCTTAGCTACACCACTGTCAAGGAGGGAGCCCTGGCGCTATTACACAAGGCTCACTATCTCTGTTTATCTCAGTGTTTCCTTCCTCATCAGTGAACATATGATACGTGTTGTCTCTTGCATGAAAATTAGCAGTCCACGCAACTAACATCTTCATGTAGTACATCTGTAAGTCACCGAGATGGAGAACCGCGAAGCACACAATGCTAAGCTCTGCAGGCAAAGGAGGAATTTGTCCTGACTTTATGTCTAAATACAACATTTTCCTAGTACTCCCTGTAGCATTTTCTGCCCTTTGCAAGGTAAACAGTATCAGGGAAGATTAGGAGAATCCTCCTTTTTACGACTGCTTATGTAAACATGTCGCCCGCAGAGTATTGCAGGCATGAAACATCAGGAATACATCCAGAATGAACCCATCAGTAGTAAAAGCTGTGGCAATAAATATATAATAAGGCCCTCTGGCATCTCTCATCCTTCCAGACAGATCATCTGCCCTATCCTCTACACTGGCAAAGCTGCTTTCCATTATAATATTAACAATTCTTTTACAGAGTGCACTGATCATGTACTACACAAAAAATACTGCTGAGTTCCAGCCTGACCTAGTAATGCAAAGCTAAACTGATCGATGATTGATATCAGCTTAGTAAGATTAGGTTTAGTCATAGGTCTTAATATATAATACCCATCTAAGTGAATGGGTAGTTTATAAAACGCTTTGCGAAACCTTTTCCGTTAACCCGTGCTGACAGAGGAAATAAAATACTACAGTAAAACCCCTTTTATCCAGAACTAAGTTAACCAGAAGTCTCAAGCAACCAGAAAACAAAAATACTAGCCTTGCAGGATGCATAAATCTATTTTACACCTCTTAATACAGTAATAACCCTCTGTTGCAAGTCAAGTCTGTCCTTTGTCTTAATTTGTCTTTAATTACAGTATTTCAACATCAATAGAGAGTTTATGTGAAGTATACAGTGTGTGTAACTTTCAAGTAACCAGATACTACACTTATCTGGCATCAGCCAATCCCCATTGGTGCCAGATAACGGGGGTTTTACTGTATTAATATTAGGGATGGTTGGAAATGCCAATTTTAGATTCTGCAGAAATGCTGATTTCTGCCAATGCCGATTACCGATTCCGAAGATTTTGGTCATTTTTTTGCATTCTCTTTTACTTTGGGAGAATTCTACATTTTATATGTAAGTATTTTTAATGCTGGCTATTTGCCACATTGAACTCCCTCCTTATACATACACCCCTCCCCTTACCACCACTTTCTCCACCCAAGACATTGCCAACTCCTCCTGATACATATCCTATTAATACAAATGCTTGCTCCAAACGCTCTCAATCATGAATCTTGCTCTCTCTAATTCTCATCTGTTGGCATTAACCAATGCTCAGGCCTTAAATCTGTGCCCTCCTCCTTTGCTAAACACATCCCCTTTTGTCCTAGGATAGAACTTGCAGGCAAATGAGTCAAATATTTACTTGTCCATATTTGACTGTTTTGAGTAAAATTTCATGCTGCCTGTAAATGGCTAACAAGTATCTAAAACCAACTTGGGTAAAACCAAATTAATCATGCTGCCCTCTCTAAAAATTTCTGCTTGACCTTTTTCCAACTGTAAAGAACCGTCATTTTTCACACTCCACAGGCGCACTGTTTTGAATTCACCTTTGATCCTGCATTCTTTTTGCCTACCAACATCCAGAACATCTCTGGGCACTGCCATTTCCTATCTCTATGGTTCTGCAAACACCTAATATACCGTACTTTCTAATTATCTATCACCTTTACTACTGCAACATCCTTATATCATATTTTAATAACTAGACTCACTTTCTCACCATTCCTCTCTGTGGATCTCTGCACTGTCTTCCATTACACCTGAAAAGTAATTAATCTTTAAATTTCTCCATTGCTCCTGTCCCACTTACATTCTCAACAGTATGCAAAAACATAACTCTGACCACTGCTAATAATAATAAATGCATATTTACTCTTATGCGGTGCATATATAATGATTTATAATGATTTATAATATTCAGTGGTAACACCATTTTTTGCTTATTTACTTTTTAGGTAGCCAATAGCAACAGGGTATCGGAAAACTGCATGTGAGAGACAGCAGATATTTTGGATGTGTAAAATGCAGGCTTCCTTCCTTATTTGACGAGTATGTATGAAACAATATTTTAAATAGAAACATACAGTATTATACTCCGCAATTTTCAGCCTTCTCTTGTATTGACTGGTACAATTGTTATTATTTCTTTTGCTTTTCTTAATAAAAGCGTTGATTAAAAAAATGCAGGCGCCTGTCTGTATCTTTATTGTCGTAATTGTCAGCAGAACATCAATAAACAGAATCGTGGTTTAGTTGAGCATCTACTGGTAACTAACTCGCTGCAGTTCCTCACTTTCAAGAGCAAAAACATTTTTTTCGCGGAAAACCAACACAGCCAGTTTTTAATTATTATTATAATAGTAACACTAACCTATTACTTAAGCCAAACACCAGAAGAACAATAGACACCTATATGAATGGAGGGACTATATATTTAAAAATGTGCCCACGATAAGAGGAGTAATTTATGTTTTATATTTATTTTTTTCCCCTAGCAGTAACACTAATGTATGAGAGACTATAGAAATGACAGACCTCCTGTGTAACTAGATGAACTCTGTTGGTACATTTTAAGTATCCACTACTTTTTTTTATCATCACTAGTGAGTGAGATTGTATGAGGTGTGCTGCTGAATATGTGGTAGGTGTTCCATTTCGCTCACTTTATTAATCACTAGCTGAATACCCGATGTTGAAGGTATATGTTTGCTGGTTGTTGATGTGTTTGGCCAATTTTTGTAACCTTGAGACACAGGTACTCATTGACCAATTTTGTGAGCTTTGAGGTTCTTGGCATCAATAATGTGAGAATGGAAGCAGTTGAAATGTTGCCATTAAATTCAATTAAACAAATCTGACTGGCTGTTTTTTATTCCACCCCCGGTCACCCAATGGCCTAGTGTAGCTGGTTTGAAGCCTCTGGCATTAACAGTGTAAGAATGGCAGTAAGTTATATATATTGAAAATCACTAGGTGAATTTTGATTGGCAGTTGAAGGCTTCACCCAATTTTCTGAATATCAGTAAAATTCATAATATTCTACTAGTGGGAACATGTGATAGTAGAATATCGGTAATATCACCGATCTTCTACTATTGGAAAACACTTGTGCCCAAATTAACTGGCAGTGCATTTAAATGTATGTGAAAAAAGTGGTATGAGCGCTCCTCTACAATATATCAAATAATATTAATATTATTTTCAATATAAATGCATTCTGAACTGTCGGGCGGATCGCTATACAGAATGGGGGGTATCTCCTCCCCTAACTCTCTTATAATACAGTAGTCCCAACATCGCTCATTCCTCAACAGTCCTATATATTTAGGCTTAAAGAAAACCTGTACTGAAAAAAGTTCCCCTGGGGGGTACTCACCTCAGTCGGGGGAAGCCTCTGGACCCTATCGAGGCTTCCCCCGTCCTCCTGTGTCCCACAGCAGTCTCGCTGCAGCCCCCGGAATGCACAGGCGACAATTTGTTGCGCTGTGCAATATTTACCTTTTCTGGCTCCAGCTGGGGCGCTCTTCTAACGGAGATAGGCGGAAATTTCTGATCTCCGTTGGGTCCGCTCTACTGCGCAGTCGCAGGAGACTTGCGCCTGTGCAGGTGAGCGGCCCGACGGAGATCGGCTATTTTTGCCTATCTCAGTAGGAAGAGCGAATACTGCGACTGCACTGGAGCCAAGAGGTAAATATTTACATCGCCGCTACTCCGGGAGGTTTATCGCCGCCGCCGTGGGACCAAGGAGGACGGGGGAATCCTCAATAGGATCCGGAGGCTTCCCCCACCCGAGGTGAGTACCCCCCAGGGGAGTTTTTTTCATTACAGATTTTCTTTAAATAGTTCCACAATTTCTTCAGCAGTTCAATCCTATCATTGATATCATAAATACTCTCACCAACGTTTAGTGGCTGATTTAATCACAGATCAGCAGAACGCACTTTGCAGATGAATCTCTCTTCCGCAGTGTCTTTTCTTCCTATATGCCACTCAGAAAAGGACAGATGGGACAAACATAGAGTAATCCAGTTTAGGGTATGTTCCCTTCACCAGCACCTCCTTGTGCAACCTTCTGTGTGAACAAATACTCAATCAATAGATAAGATGCAGGCTCACCAGATAAAATGGCTGATTTGACCACAGATCAGCCCCTGATGAGTCAGCCCCTGATGAGTCATTGTGACGAAACCGGTAGGGCAGAGCTTAAGGCAGCAGACCTGGAGACGCTAAATAAGCAGCGGTGAGGACGTCCTGGTTTTATTGTATATGCGCAATTGCTTTTTATGAAATGTGAGTGCACTTTTTAATGTTTATTGTGGCTAATAAATGCAGAATTACACTATGGGAGCCATTTGTTAGTTTTTTTTTTTTTAGAAAGCAATAACTTTTGAAGATTGAGGAGCTGGTTGCTATACTAAAGCACTGTATGCTGGTCCTGGTTGGTCAGCAAATCATTGCGGTGAGCCTGCATTCTTACTATTTAGTACTGGGGAGTGCTGTGGAGGTGAACACTCACTACTGGCATTGGGATGCACAGAGGCATGCATACGTTTGCGAAGGGGTGTACAAACTTCTGCACTTTGGAGGAAGTGATGTTAAAAGTGTAATATTTATAATAATAATAATAAATAATAGTAATATACTGGATTACGCTATGTTGTATTCCCCCTGTTTTTTCTGAAGGTTATATGAAGCAAGGCCTGGATGGTGTGAGCCAATACAGATTAAAAACCAAGCGATTCATGCTGATCTGTGGTCAAATCAGCCATTTTATCTGGTGAGCCTGCATCTTATCTATTGATTATTTGTTCACACAGAAGGTTGTACAAGGAGGTGCTGGTGAAGGGAACGTACCCTAAACTGGATTACTCAATGTTTGTCCCATCTATTCCTTTCCTGAGTGACATATAGGAAGAAGAGACACTGCGGAAGAGAGATTCATCTGCAAAGTGTGTTCTGCTGATCTGTGATTAAATCAGCCACTAAACGTTGGTGAGAGTATTTATGATATCAATGATTGGATTGAACTGCTGAAGAAATTGTGGAACTATTTAAGCCTAAATATATAGGACTGTTGAGGAGTGAGCGCTGTACGGACTACTGTAGTATTAGAGAATTTAAATGTATGCTGATTCTTCCCATTTGAACATTCAAGATCTAGGGACTGCCTAATAGTGCTATGTGCTACATTATTTTATGTCCAGAATGCAGTATGGACCATTCTCAGTGCTGATTGTAATAGTGTGATATGTATGGTGTGGCTTTATTTTTTTGTAGAGCATTTTTTTAACATGCAATTTATTTACATAGTGTGATCTCCTAACTGTTTTACTTATTACTGCTGTAGCTGATATTTTATTTTGTCTGCATGGTTTAGTACCTATGTTGATTAGTCACTGCAGCTGTGTTAGTAAATTTTTCACCATTTAATATACTTATGCAATCTTATACTAGATGTTTGTGCATACCGTCTTCATTTCTGGTTTTAAAGGATACCCGAGGTGACATGTGACTTGATGATAGACATGTGTATGTACAGTGCCTAGCACACAAATAACTGTGCTGTGTTCCTTTTTTTCTTTCTCTACCTTAAAGAGTTAAACATCAGGTATGTAAGTGGCAGTTCCTGTCTGGATCAGGACTGAGTCAGACTACAGTGTGAGCCTCACTGATAAGAAATTACAACTATAAAACACTTTCCTAGCAGAAAATGGCTTCTGAGAGAAATAGATAAAAAAGATCAATAATTCATAGATTTTGGCTCTGGCATACTTTAATGAATGTATCATTGAGCAAAACAATAAAACAGTAAAAACTTGAAAAGTAGATTTAAATATAAAATTCAACTGGAATATCTGAAAAAGTCATTTTCATGTGTTTATTTTCACCTTGGGTGTCCTTTAAATCAGTGATACAGTTTAGTTAATTTGCATGAGATCAAATAACTGCAACGGATATGTCCGCTGGCTGAATTTTTATGAATGTCAATTAAGTGTGAATCGCAAGAAGTGAACTGGCACCAATGTTTTTGCAAATGGGGGCGCTGGGCAGAGAAAATGTATTTACCGATCTTGCCGCCTATAGCCACTGTGCTGCATGCTGCTCTCCATCTGCCCGACGCTTCTGCTTTCACTGCTGAAGTTCCAGCTGTGACGGCAGAAGTGTTTGGAGGATGGAAAACAGTGCAGCAAAAGAAGATGCGGACTCCGTACTCTGATGGAAAGCAGTGTGCAGTGGAGCAGCTAGAGTTAATGAGAGTTAACTGTCTCTGCTCCACTCGCACAGATGTAGGCACAGTTTCGCTTAGTTTGTAACCATAATCAGCAACCATAATTTTGCAATCACACGTAATTTCACATCATTTTTGTGTCATTTATTTTATACCAACTTTAGTGGTTAATAGCAAAGCCCCCATTCATGTACACTACAATTGCTATGTAAGTTAGCAAAAATAATTTTTCTAAATGACTTAGTACTAGTTTTTGAGAAAATTATTTTTAAAAATTCAAAGGGGAAATGGTTATGACACTTTACTGAGTTTAAAAAATGTTTTTCCTTTGAAATTTTAAAATTGATTTGCTCAAAAACTAAAAGGTCTCTTTCAATTCTTTTTTACTTGTTCCTACTGTTCTCTTTAACATACGTAGCAATTTTAGAGATGAGAACATGTATGGGGGCTTTGCAGTTAATAACTAAATTCAGCACAAAATTAGGGAATATAATGAATGGATTACGTTAAATCAATTTTACGCAAAAGTTAATGTAATCCTAATTAGCATCACTATTCACAGCTGCCCCCTAACATCATTTAATGTTGGGAGCATGAGGTCAGCAGTCTAGTGTTGATCGAACACCCAGCTATTCGGGCTCGGGTCGGCTCGGCCGAACATGGTCCGGATGTTGGGGATATTTGGCCGAACACCGAGCCTAATTGAAGTCAATGGGGACCCGAGCATGCCTGAAAAAACTTGCAAAATGAGGGAAACTTCTGCAAAATGGGTTGGAAATGAATGAATGGGAGGTGAAAATTGCTCTGATGCACAAGGTGAAAAATCCCCGCGGGCTGAAATGGTTAATGGGCACAACTGTTCCCAGCTGACACTGAAAGTAATGTTTTTTTTTAAACAATAAGTGACCCGCTCGGCCAATCACAGCTATGGTCACAGCCAGCTAGGCTGTGTGACCATAGCTGTGGAAAAAGCATAGTCGCAGCTTATTGGCTGCCTGCAAAGGCTGTGCTCGACCCGAACACGCCAATGTTCGGGGAATAACGAACAGTGCCGAGCAATGTTCGATCAACAGTCAACACTAGTCAGCACAATCTTCATTATGCTCTTTTATTAAACGTATAGCAGCATAGCGATTGCAATTACACTTCAATGTAGGTAGCCTCTTTCTCAAATTGCTTCCAAGCTATAAGCAGTACAACAAACAAATGACACTGAAGCATTTCTACTGACAGCTAAACGTAAATCAACCAATCAGAGCCATGAACATAAGCTTCTCATAAGCCATTGGTCCATACTCGAGTGGATCTAATGGAGAACTTCTTACATAATATGCAAATAAGAGAGACCGTGTGATGACAAGCCCCCATCCTCTCCATAGTTTTAATTGGTTGCATAGTTTTTTGTTGGTCACATAGTTTACCATTGGTTGCTGTGAGGAAAGGGGCGTGGCCCTTGCACACAGTTTCAGAAAGCAGTGACTTCCGCATTTCTGCACAGTGACTTATAGGTCTGCCTCACAAAGGACCTAGGGGGATTGCTTTCCAACTGTACTGCTGCTCCTCTGCCCAGATGTACTGGTGTGGTTGCTGCCAAAAAGCGGAAGAAAAAAAAAGAAGCCCAGTTGTATAACCTTTCTTTGCTTAGTTTATTCTTTTCCAATTACACCTTTCTTCAAATGTTGTGCATAAAACTGTACTCTGTAACCCAATGCCATGTATCTGCCCATATAGTCATTTTGTCAAGATCTTTGTATTGTGTCACTTCCCTACTTAGTGTTGGTAATGCCACATGATTTTGTGTTGTCAAATGAAATAGCAACATTGCTTTTTATTTCATCTACTAGATGGACTTAACAGATTGAAGAGATCTGGACTCACTACTGACCCTTGCGGAACCCGATTTCTAACACTGGCCTATTCTGCGTATAACACTATTGACTCTAGTTAAGTATTTTACAAGAGAAGACATGTGGTAATCAGAATCCAGCAAAGCCTAAGGTGAAATGTGTAGATTCAGATATACTTGGACTGAGGCAAGTGCATCAGCTGTTACTGAAATCTAAAATGATTACTTTTGTTTTCCCAATTTCCATACGTTTCAAGCAAGCAGAGACTTTCAATGCACAACAGAGAAGCAAAATTGCATTTAAATATTGTGCATTCAATAGAGAATTTGAAAATTTGTTGTAAGACTCTCTACTAAAATCACACTGGCACAGTGAATAAATATGTAATACCCAAATTAGTTATGACAGTAAAATAGGCATCGTGCATTATTAATAAGCAAATATTTTCTCAGAGAAAGATGTCTTTTCACCCGTCAACTTACTGCTATCATATCAGAGCTGCGTCTTCGCTCTGGGACCAGAACATGATTATGTTTTACAGTTGGAAATTGAGTCAGCAACTGACTGGAAGGACTGATGGAGAAAAAGTCTACGAGAGGGACCAAAGTTATGATTCTTTTTGGAAAGGTGGAAGATCTGTGCTTATGACAAAAACAAACAAATAATAACTTCAGATGCCATGACTACATGGTGTATTTCTAAGTAATAAAATCTGCTTAAAAATTAATGTTGACTGAACAGGTCAAAATGTTTGGGATTCAAAGGCTACCAAATCTGTACACCAACGTGCAATACTCACTCACATTCTGATCCAGTGATTAGCTTAAGGCATCCAACAATGCCATTTGCTGCTATTCCTCCCACCCTCCTCACTGGGCATGCTCCTTAGGGGTGTATGAGTGGGGCTTGCACACTCTTGTGCACATGGTGTAGGTGGCAGATCTTCAGTGCTGGCACAAAGCAAGGGTTATTTAAAGATTGACCAACCAAGCTCAGAGCTTTTAACTCTTTCACAATTACAGCAGGATCCACTCCATTTCATCTTGTGAGCCAGTCAAGCCTGTCCAGTCCTGCTAGCTGAATGAGTCTGTCAGTCAGCTTAGCCTGTTAGGTAAGTCCTGTCCACCATTTACTCTGTCATCTGCTAGTCAGTCTGTCTTCCACCAGTCTGTCAGTTGCCAGCCAGTCCGGTCTGCCTGTCAGCCTGTCAACCCCTATTCTGTTGGTTGGCTACCAGCTATGTCCTCCAGTCAGTCTGTCCTTCACCAGACTTTCAGTTGACTACCAGTTCTGTCCATCAGTCAGCTTGCCATGTGCTAGTCTGCCAGTTAGTATTCTAGTTGTGTTTTTCCTGTAAATCTTATCCGCACTACTCTCCTTGCACTGCACTGTTCTTCCTTTCACCAGTGGAGCAATCCTGGGGATCGTGACCTGGTGGCCACTAGGCAGCAAAGTAGCAGTGGCACATCATTCCTCAGGGGGTGCTTTAGTGAAGTCATGGGGTCACCTAGACCTTGCGCTCTGGGTGAGCCCATGTTCACCACTGGTTGCGGAATCAGCAGGGCCCTGGCACACTGATGGCATCATGGGAAATAATGTGATGGTTGTTTGGGCAACTTAAAGTGAACCTAAAGTGAAAAACAAAAAACAACATTTAAACTTACCTGGGGCTGCTACCAGCCCCCCTGCAGCCATCCTGTGCATGTGCAATGAGTTTGTGATTCTCCAGTCACCCGCAGCACCCCTGCATTGCACATCAACCCAGTTCAATGGGAAGTCCATCTCAGGAGGTATATTCACTATGCTAGATATGCCAAAATTTGGAGAACATTGGAGCTCATAGCTAACTCTGTAAAAATGGTCTAGATTATTAAGGGTCATACCAAAAAAATAATAAAATTGAACATGCATGCCCAAACAAGTGAAAAAGTTGTCAGGCACAACTCTAAACATGCCAACTAATGATACAATCTTGATTGTACAATCTGACAACTCCTATATAATATAAAGGACAGAAGTATTTATTCAGAGTATATTAAGTATATTCAGTCTATCCTTCTACTAAATATATTTGGTAAAATTGTTCAATCAAGATTGTATCATTGATGGGCAACTGAATATGTACATCCATTCTTTAGAATCAATGCGACAATGTTCAGAATACATGCTTAAGATTTACAAAACACCATTACAGCTAGTCACATATAAAGAGTGGTGGGTGCTAGGTCCACCCCTTGCACCTAAAGCACCACACGCCACATGACTGGCTAGACTGATCTGTTTTGACTGGTCTGTTTGTATTGTAAACTTTGTTGCCTTGATCCTAAATAATAAAGGATGCATGTATTTTGCCACACAAATGTTCTCTTTGTTGGTTGATGCCAGACATTTTGAAGTTACTGACCCTAGAGCTTTCTCTTAAAGGATACATCTGGCAATTTAAGAAAAAACAAGTTTTACTCACCCAGGACTTCCTCCAGCCCACAGAAGTCTCTTAGGTCCCAGGGCGTGGATCTGCTCCGAGCCAGGCATTTGCTCTTCCCTCTGTAAAACCATGACCCACGGACGGGATCTTCTGCACATGATTGCGCTCGCATGTCCCGGGGCGCTCTGCTATTGCACAGTTCAAAGAGAATTGAACTGAACTGAGCAAGCGCAGAGTGCTCCCGGCGACAGGACTGCAATCAGTGTTGATTGGATACCTCATTATCCTATTCGAGTTTGGTCGAATTCGGATAGTAAACTGTCCAAATTCACTTGAAGTTCGATATTCGAGTTAATCGAATATCCGATTCGACCTCGGATATCTGATGTCACTATCCGGGTCTGTATTTGAGTAAAATATTCGTATTGGAGGTCAATGATGCATGAAACCACCTTTTTTATGAAGAAAAACATCAAGTGATTATGTGGTGATGTAGTACTTATAAAAAAGGTATCAAAAATAGTAAATTAACTTCATGAAAAGTGTTTGCATGAGAAGGTGTGTCCAAAATGGTTGTTGGAAGTCTTCATTTACGTCGTCTTCATCTTCTTCTTCTATATCTTCTTCTTCTTCTATATCTTCTTCTACTTGAATCTTCTTCATCTTCTACTTCTTGTATCTTCTTCAATTATCTTTTTCTTCTTCTATATCTTCTTCTTCTTCCTCTTCCATATCTTCTTCTTCTTCTTCTATATCTTCTTCTTCTTCTCCTTCTTCTTCTTCTTCTTCTATATCTTCTTCTTCTTCTTCTTCTATATCTTCTTCTTCTTCTATATCTTCTTCTTCTTCCTCTTCTATATCTTCTTCTTCTTCTTCTTCTTCTATATCTTCTTCTTCTTCTTCTTCTTCTTCTCCTTCTTCTTCTTCTTCTTCTCCTTCTTCTTCTTCTTCTTCTTCTATATCTTCTTCTTCTTCTTCTATATCTTCTTCTTCTTCTATATCTTCTTCTTCTATATCTTCTTCTTCTTCTACTTCTTCTTCCTCGTCTTCTATATCTTCTTCTTCTTCGTCTTCTATATCTTCTTCTTCATCTTCTTCTTCTTCAATATCTTCTTCTTCTATATCTTCTTCATCTTCTTCTTCTATATCTTCTTCTTCTATGTCTTCTTCTTCTTCTTCCTCTTCTTCTCTATCATTATATTTTGTGTCTTGGTTTTCCTTTCTTTTGTAATATTTTTTTTTTTACTTCATTTGTGGAAATATTTTATTTTAATAACACCATAGTTATATTTGTGTTGATGGCATAATAGGTAGGTAGTGGCATATTGCAAGCCACAGCGCCTTTTTCTGTGTACCCTGGCGGTGGGAAAACACAGACATCAGCAGGAGGAGGAAGTAGTTGCAAGCTGTAGTGTGGTAATAGCTGGTAGTAGAGTGGGTGGGCAGGTGGCAGCAGAAAATAGTTCTTCTTCTGTTCTCCCTGGCAGTGGTAGCAGCACACAGACAGCAGAAGCTCAATGCAGCTACAGGAGGAGGAGTAGTGTGTGTCAGGCAGTGTGATGTGACTGACATAATAGGCCCTGGTTCCTAGCGGTGGTACCACGGCCGTAAATAAACAGCATGAGGTTCCAGACAGCGGTCGTGAAGCCCACATTGTGTCCAATACACAATTGGGACAGCACAGTTTTCAACCCGGACACCTCTAAATTAATTACAATTTTTTTTTTCAAATTGATGCAGCTATTTTTGAGTGTAATAGCTGGTGGCGCATGGGCAGCAGCACCTTGTAATGTATTCCCTGGCAGTGGAGACACAGACAGCAGGAGGAAATACAACAGCAGGCAGCGTGAGGAGGATGAGTGTGTGGCAGACTGGCAGCAGGCAGCAGGAGGGCAGGCAGCGAGACATAATAGGCCCTGGTTCCTAGCGGTGGTACCAGGGCCGTAAATAAACAGCATGAGGTTCCAGACAGCGGTCGTGAAGCCCACATTGTGTCTAATACACAATTGGGACAGCACAGTTTTCAACCCGGACACCTCTAAATTAATTACAATTTTTTTTTCAAATTGATGCAGCTATTTTTGAGCATAATAGCTGGTGGCGCATGGGCAGCAGCACCTTGTAATGTGTTCCCTGGCAGTGGAGACACAGACAGCAGGAAGAAATACAACAGCAGGCACTGTGAGGAGGATGAGTGTGTGGCAGACTGGCAGCAGGCAGCAGGAGGGCAGGCAGCGAGACATAATAGGCCCTGGTTCCTAGTGGTGGTACCAGGGCCATAAATAAACAGCATGAGGTTCCAGACAGCGGTCGTGAAGCCCACATTGTGTCTAATACACAATTGGGACAGCACAGTTTTCAACCCGGACACCTCTAAATTAATTACAATTTTTTTTTCAAATTGATGCAGCTATTTTTGAGCATAATAGCTGGTGGCGCATGGGCAGCAGCACCTTGTAATGTGTTCCCTGGCAGTGGAGACACAGACAGCAGGAAGAAATACAACAGCAGGCACTGTGAGGAGGATGAGTGTGTGGCAGACTGGCAGCAGGCAGCAGGAGGGCAGGCAGCGAGACATAATAGGCCCTGGTTCCTAGTGGTGGTACCAGGGCCATAAATAAACAGCATGATGTTCCAGACAGCGGTCATGAAGCCCACATTGTGTCCAATACACAATTGGGACAGCACAGTTTTCAACCCGGACACCTCTAAATTAATTACATTTTTTTTTTCAAATTGATGCAGCTATTTTTGAGCGTAATAGCTGGTGGCGCATGGGCAGCAGCACCTTGTAATGTGTTCCCTGGCAGTGGAGACACAGACAGCAGGAGGAAATACAATAGTCCAATACACAACTGGGATAGCACAGTTTTCAACCTGGACACCTCTAAATTTATTACATTTTTTTTTTTGAAATTGATGCAGCTATTTAATAGCTGGTGGCGCATGGGCAGCAGCACCTTGTAATGTGTCCCCTGGCAGTGTAGACACAGACAGCAGGAGGAAATACAACAGCAGGCAGCGTGAGGAGGATGAGTGTGTGGCAGACTGGCAGCAGGCAGCAGGAGGGCAGGCAGCGAGACATAATAGGCCCTGGTTCCTAGCGGTGGTACCAGGGCCGTAAATAAACAGCATGAGGTTCCAGACAGCGGTCGTGAAGCCCACATTGTGTCCAATACACAATTGGGACACCACAGTTTTCAACCCGGACACCTCTAAAATAATTACAATTTTTTTTCTCAAAATAATGCAGGCAGCTATTTTTGAGCATAATAGCTGGGGGCGCATGGGCAGCAGCACCTTTTAATGTGTTCCCTGGCAGTGGAGACACAGACAGCAGTAAGAAATACAGCAGCAGCAGCAGGTGTAATGTGTGTGTGCGCCACTTCATGTCCCCCTCTCGCCGACAACAGGGGCCAGGAATTCGCCTTCCACCCAAGCCTGGTTCATTTTGAGAAACGTCAGTCTGTCCACAGACTTGTGAGACAGACGAGATCGCTTCTCAGTGACGACTCCACCGGCTGCACTGAAGCAACGCTCTGACAGTACGCTGGAAGGGGGGCAGGAGAGCACTTCCAGGGTGTACTGCGCAAGCTCGTTTCAGATTGGCAGGTGCTTGACCCAATACTCCATGGGATCAACAGGGGCAACGCTGTCAAGCCCGCTGAAGGACCCCATGTAGTCAGCCACCATGCGGGTCAAGCGCTGTCTGTGACCGGAGAAGGATGCTGCTGCAGGCACCTCCTCTCTAGTCCTTGGCAGCTCTACACTCATGTAGAGCTCGTTGGTCAGAGACAGCAGGTCTGTGGTGCATGTGCGCTTGCTGCTGGTGGATGCATGCACCTGCTGCTGCCTCTGTGCTGGCTGGACAGTGGGGGTGGATGGCTGAGGGAAGGCTTCCTCTAAGCGCTCAACAAGGGACAGCTGCAAATTTGTTGCGCAAGGTCTCCTCCTGCAGGCAGGAACTGGCTGAACTTCCCCTTCAGACGTGGGTCCAGCATCATGCATATCCAGATGTCCTCCCTCTTCTTCATCTGGATGACCCATGGGTCCTTGCGCAGGCACCTCAGCATGTGCGCTGCCATTGGGAAGAGTCTGGCCACGTCTGCTGGCACATCATCGGCAGCCCCAGAGCCAACAGTGCTGTCCTCCTCTTCCTCTGCCTCCACCACCTCATCCTCTCTTCACCCCCGCACCAGTCCAGCTGTGCTCTGCTGCTCCCCCTCATCAGGAGCAAGGTCAGGGACCTCCACCAACTCCAAGCCCTCCTCCTCAGAGGTGGTGGCCTGTGAAGCTGCCTGCAGCTCCTGCTGGTCCAAGGCTGCCGCTCCCTCTTCCAGCAGTGCATACAGGGCCCTGTCCAGCACACACACCAAGGGGACCCACTCGCACACCATTGCATGGTCCCTGCTTACCATGTTGGTGGCCTGCAGGAAGGGTGCCAGCACTGAGCACACCTGCTGCATGTGCCCCCAGTCCTCCGTGGAGATGATGGATGGGTAGGTTGGTAGCGGCACGCCCAGTTGCAGTGATAGCGGCGACTGTTGCTCGTGCAACGTACTGGCTGACAGCGTGCCTCTGTTCAACCAGACGCTCCAACATCGCCAGGGTGGAGTTCCAGCGAGTTGGAACATCGATCATGAGCCGGTGCTGTGGCAGGTGCAGCTCCTTCTGCACCTCTTCCAGGCTCGCTACGGCTGCAGGCAAGTGCCAGAAATGATGCACAACCTTCCTTGCCGCCTCAAGGAGTCGGTCCATCCCCTGGTAGGTCCGCGGGAACTTTTGGACTACCAGGTTCAGGACGTGCGCCAGGCAGGGGATGTGGGTCAGGTCTCCCTTGCTGATTACAGCAACCAGGTTTGCCCCATTGTTGGACACCACCTCTCCGACTCTGAGGCCTCTGGGGGTCAGCCAATTCCTCTCCTGCTCTCGGAGTTTGGCCAGGACATGGTTCGCCGTCAGTTTGGTCTTCCCCAGGCTGACCAATTCCAGCAGCGCTTGGCAGTGGCGGGGCTTCACGCTGCTGCTGAGGCGGGGGGGTTTGGGCTGGTGTGCCGGAAGATGGAAGCGGATCAGAGGAACCTGCTGCAATTCCGCTGACCCTGCATAGTGGCACCACCCACTGCGTTGTTGCTGCTGCTGCTGCTCTGACAGTGCCCAATGCTGCTCCCCCCTCCTCACCCCCTTCCACCAAGCTGACCCAATGCGCGGTGAAGGACAGATAGCAGCCTGTCCCAAACCGGCTGCTCCACGAGTCCATGGTGACGTGGACCCGTTGACCCACCGTGTGATCCAGCCCTCTCCCGACATTGGCCATCACAGAGCGATGAAGTGCAGGGATGACCGTGCGTGCAAAATAATGTCAGCTGGGGATTGGCCAATCGGGGGATGCACACATCAGGAGCTCACGCATGTCGCTCCCCTCCTGCACAAGGGAATAAGGCAGGAGTTGGGAGCACATGGCCCGTGCCAGCAAGCCATTCAGCTGACGCACGTGACTGCTGCTGGGAGGCAGAACCCTGACCACCCCCTGGAAGGTGTCGCTGGGCAAGGTCTGGCGACGCATTTTGCTGGCACGGGAATCACTGGAGGGAGCAGAGGAGGCCACTGAGGACTGGCTGCCAGAACAGGCCTCAATGTCGACGGCAGGAGTTGCAGAGGGAGGAGGAGCAGTGCGTTTCTGACGCACTCCTGCTGGTGCTGCTGGAGGAGGTGGAGGAGGGTGGGTGGCTGCTGCCGACGGCTTCGCAGTGGTGGCGGATCTGCCACTGCCAGCTTCTTTCAACTTCATGAACTCCTCATGCTCATGGAAGTGTTTCCCTGCCAGATGGTTCACCAGAGAGGTGGTGCCATACGCAGAGGGCTCCTTCCCTCTGCTGAGCTGCTGGCGGCACTGGTTGCCGGTGGCCTACTTGCACTCCACATATGGCAGGGTGAAAAAACTCCAAATTGGGGAGGTGAAGTTGCCCCTTCGGCTGGAAGGTGCTGCTGCCGCTGGTCTCCCTGTGGTGGTTGGGAGGGGGGGAGTTCTTGGTGCGGCTGGTGGCACTGGCAGAACTCTCCGCCTCCGGATCAGCACCCTGTGTGGCCTGCATACCACGCCCACTTCCCACTTCTGATCCTGCCTATGCCTGCGATGCTGATCCTTCTAGCAAGGCCCACAGATGCATCCTCCTCCTCCTCCTCAGAGCTGATGACATCCCCAGGATCTGCCACCCAGTCTCTGTCCTTCACCCTGTCATCATCATCCTCCCCCTCCGCAAACATGTCCTGCTGGGATGACCCCACAAACTCCCCTTCTGCATGCATGGGCTGAGGGACAGTCACCACTGTCTGACTGTCCAAAGCATCATCCCCCAAAGTGCCCATCAGCATTTCTTCCTCCTCCATTGCCAATTCTGCCGCAACAGCACTCCATAGCCCCGCTGTGCTTGGGGATAAGAAGGTGCTGAGTGACAGGGTGCTGGTGTTGCCCGCTGGGGCTGGAGAACTGCACTCCTCCTCCTCCTCCCCAGGCAGTGCTGGGCGGCTGCTGCTGCTCTTGTGAACAGGAGTGGTGGCGGGGGTGGAGGACTCGGTTCCAGAGCTAATGGTGTCCTGCTCATCCACCATCAGTTCCACCACAGAGTCTGCGTCCTTCTCCTCAATAGGACGGCTACGACCTGGCGGTGGGAGGAACATCTGCGCCACACGCTGCCTCTGCAGCATGACTCCCAGCTGTTGGGTGGCCAAGGTGTCCACGGCCAGTGGCTAATGGCAGAATAACCACTGGTGCAGACGCAGAACTGCACATGGTGGTGGTGGTGGTGGTGCGGCTGTCACGCCCACGACCTCCTCTCTTGCCGATGCCCTTGCTGCCCTTGCTGCCCCTGCCCAAACCGCGGCTGCCAGTGCCAGACTTTATATATTTTTAATATTATACAAATGAAAAAAAAAAGTTATGTATAGGCGGGTGGGACAAGTGGGGTACTTTAATGGGAAGCAGGAAATTTGGGCGCATGAGGCAGGTGGACAAAAAGGGCGCCGCCATTCACTCCCATAATAAATATCGTTTAAATCGGCGCCCAACAGGAAAAAAGGGCGCCGGAGAAAAATAACGTTTTAAAAGCGGCGCCCGGAGACTTTTAATGTTTTATAACTGTTTCTCATGATTACACATTATTTAATGATTTATAATTTTTAAAACATTACTTTTAAACGAAAAACCGTACAAATTTTTTTTTTTTTGTTGCATTTTTAAACGAAAAACCGCACCATATTTTTTTAAAACGTTATTAATGCTTATCACAGGGGGGTCTTAGGTTTAGGCACCAACAGGGGGTCTTAGGTTTAGGCACCAACAGGGGGTCTTAGGGTTAGGCACCAACAGTGGGGTCTTAGGGTTAGGCACCAACAGGGGGGTCTTAGGGTTAGGCACCAACAGGGGGGTCTTAGGGTTAGGCACCAACAGGGGGGTCTTAGGGTTAGGCACCAACAGGGGGGTCTTAGGTTTAGGCACCACCAGGGGGGTCTTAGGGTTAGGCACCAACAGGGGGTCTTAGGGTTAGGCACCAACAGGGGGGTCTAGGGGTTAGGGATAGGTACAGGGAGGGTTCTGTGTGAGAGTAGGGTTAGGTATAGCTTTAGTAAAATTCTTATTAATGTTTTATAAAACGTTATTATAAATTTCAATTTTTAAACAGGGAAGATTAACGTTTTTTAAATTGCCGATTTTATACACATTATTTAATGATTTATAACTTTATAAAACATTATTTTTAAACGAAATATAACACAATTTTTTTTAAACGTTATTCATGATTATCTTTTAAAACCCTGCGCCCTTTTTTCCCGGCGCCCTTTTTTAACGTACGCACTTTAATGGGGTGGGACTGGTGGTGGTGGTGGGTGTGTGAGGTGACGGACAGGTGTACTCTACAGCAGAGATCGGTGTAGCGCTAATGAGACAGTGCGCAGTGCGCACACAAAGACCCTAGCTGACACTGACTGATGGTGTCCCTATACACAGACTACAGTACAGTACAATTCAGCAAATACACAATACAAGTAATACAAACAATAGGACGGGTGTAGCACTAACTAGAGGGTGCGGACAGCGCAGACGTGCACTGCGCACACAAAGACCCTAGGTAAAGCGGTGATGAACGGTCCCTATACACAGACTAGAGTACACTACAGTACTAACTAAACAATAGAATAATCTAGCTAAACAATAGAACAGGTGTGACTAGATTACAGAGAGGCAGATACAGGACAGGTATAGCAGTAAAGCTGGGCCTTGCAAACTACAAAATAGTACAATAATCTATCTAACACAGAAGTAGTACAGTAGAATAGGACAGGTGAGAGCACAGGTAAGGTAACTAGTAGAGACTAGAGCACAGAGCAGGGCAGGCTGCCTTGCCTAGGCACAGGGCCTAGCTGCTGGCTGCAGTTGCAGCAGCACCAGTGACAGTCTCCCTCCCTAGTCCCTAATCACACAAACTAAACTGCCTAAAATACAATCTATCTACAATACAAAGCAATACAGTTGAATATCAAGTGTTGGAGTGTAAAAACGCTTGGTTTAAAACACAATAAGTGCACTTGCACACAGACAAAAAGCACTGGAGCAATCTCTCAGTACAGTCAGTCAGTAAGTCGCAAGCAGGATGAGTGAGGCAACATGGCGCCCGCTATTTATAGAGGGGGGCTTGGCCAGGCTCCCCCTCTGTGATTGGCTGCAGTCAGAGGGCTGGGAGCCCTCTGATTCGCTTGTGAGGACTCGAGGTGACGTCTGACGTGACGCTATCCGAGCTGATGACGCTATCCGAGCTCGGATAGCTAGGATATCTCCGGATAGCTGATTGCTATCCGAGTGCGCTCGGATAGCACAGCCCGGATAGCTAATACTATTCAAGCTCGGTATTCGATCTCTATAGTGAAAAAAGAGCTAGGATATCCGAGTATCTCGGATATCCTAGCTCGGATGAGCATCACTAAGTCTGCAATCACAGGAGGCGCACCCATGCATGCGCAGAAGATCCCGGAAGTGGGTTCTCCGATGGGAGAACAGAGCTCAGAATGCAGCATCATAACCCCTGTCCCCTGAAACTGAAAGTAAGCCATTACAGACTTCAGGGGGGCCGGGAAGCGGCAGGCATAGAAGCTACCTGATTTGACCAGGTAGTGTTTTTTTTATTTTTAAAAACAAAATGGCATGGGGTCTCTTTAAATATTACTAATAGGAAACATAAGATTCACCTCTACATAAATGACAACATGATCACAAATATCTCATTCCTATTAAAACTGAGGAAAAACTTTTTTAAAAACAGAAAGTCTTTATTTTTAATTGCCTATTCATTTTATCTCTTGCATGCTCTCTCTTTATTTTGTGTTGTTTTTGCCCTCCCTTCACACCACTGTTCCTCTCCACCTCCTCTCACTCACCCAGTAAACTCAATCCACACCAGATATTGATCCTGGTTAATGTCTGCATGCTGTGCATCCTTGTTCTCCCAACGGCTGTATAATTTGAAGATTATACTTTAATGAACAGATGATGTATGTTTCAATGCGGATAACAAGAGACGTAATGGAAATCCCAGACAGGTAAATGGGAACTGTGATTACTGAGTGACGGGAAGCAATTCCAGCTGAGATGTGAAATGGCTGAAAAACAAGAGACGTATATAGAGCTGTACATCATAAGGGGAGGTCTGGGCCATTTAAGAGACACAAAGTGCCCGGTCTTCCTGAAAATGGATGCCTCCTTCTTCAGCTCCACACCTCAGCGTTTGTCTGGGGTGAAAGGTCACTGTTTAGAAATGACAATTTCATGCTGAAGCAGAGCTTATTTATTCATTTGCTGAATATACCTGACACAGACGAGAAGGAATGGGAAAGCTGAGAGTGCTGTGTATCTGTAACCACAAAATGACCCTACAAAATCTCCTGGGAAAAACAAACACTTGGATATAAATACGCTCTGTGTTTATCTATCTGCCATTTCAGCAAAAGAAAAGAGAGAAATGTTCAGTCCCAGGTTGGCCTTTGTCAGGTCCAGAAGCTCCTCGGTTAAACTTGAAAATAGAAAACTACAGAGAAGATGAGTGACAGCGCGGCCATTACTGATTGAGTCTGTCGGTCTGAAGACTTGTGGAGAGGTTTTCTTTCTTCTGAAGGGTTGAATGGATAACTTTGACTACTGAAATGAGCCTTAGCTTTTGATATGCTAATGGAGCATTCTGAGACTATGTTCAGTGGCTCATCCATCCACCCACCTACTTTTCTCTTTGTCATCGGGACTGGAACTAGAAGCTGACCCAAAAACGGCACAGGAAATGTGGGCGCACTATGCACCACCACAGGCCATAATGTGAATTACAGCTATAGCGGTGCTCAGACAGTAATTTGACCCAAGCTACTATAAAAACAGAGTAAAAGCAATAGCTGGCACCCGAATTACATCTTACCCCTGAGTCCACCGCGCCCGGGGAGGGGGGGGGGGGGAATAGTAATTAACACCGCAGTACTTTTGCAGGAACAGGGTGGGTGTTTATTTGGCTTTGCCCTGCACCCAAATTTCCTGGCGCTTTAATGCATGTGCTAACCCTTCCCCAGAATGCATACCATTTTAAAGCATCAATAATACCCTAGCCTCTTTTTTGTACAACCTACTAGAACTTAGAGGCATATGTGAAAGGTAGAAATAAGAGAGGCCAAGGCTCGGTGTGTGCAGCCTTATTGTGTAGTGATTTGGCTATGGGGGTCCATCAGACACCTTTATCAATTTGTTTGTAAAGTTTTTTTCGTTTTATTTAATTTTTTTGTTACGGTTATCCACTTCAGAAATATACACAGGCACACTAAGAGGGAGATAAAAACATCAGGAGGCCCTAGGGGTAATTTTGCATGTTCTTTTTAAAACAACTTTTCAGCACTCTGCAATTGAAAGAGTAGGTGAAAAGTACTGCCGAAATAATTATATTTTGTATTTTATTGCTTGCTGATGCATTTAAGGCATTTTATTGGTGTGACACTATCACCTAAGGCCGGTTTCACACCAGCAACCAGCATTGTAGGTATGGTTCTATCGGCTGATTGCATCACACCGCAACATAAAAAATAGGCTTCGGAGATTACCACAGCAATGCATGGTAATCTCACTTCTGGCTGCAAACCAAACTAAAAGGGCTGGTGCACACCGAGCGGGTTTTTCTGCGTTTTTGCAGCCGCTTGCGGCTGCGGATACGCTTGGTCAATGTATCTCAATGGGGTGGTTCACACCAGAGCGGGAGGCATTTTGCTGAAACGCATACTCCCGGGGTGAGGCATTTTTTGGATTGCGGAGGCGTTTCTGCCTCCAATGTAAAGTATAGGAAAAATGCAAACCTCTCTGAAAAACGGCAGTTCAGAGCTGTTTTGCAGGCATTTTTGTTACAGAAGCTGTTCAGTAACAGCTTTACTGTAACAATATATGAAATATACTACACCAAAAATGCTTCATAAAACCGCAAAATGCTAGCTGAAACGCTACAGAAAAATAAGAAAAAGCGTTTCAAAATCTGCTAGCATTTTGCAGATCTGCTAGCGGGTTTTGGTGTTCACCAGGCCTAAGTGAGACTCTCTAGAGCTCACTTCCTGTAGCCAAAATAAGAATTGCACGGAAGTGTATTGACAAAATATGCTTCAGTGCATGTGCAACGTGAAACAGTTTAAAATATCTGTATGGCCATTGACTTACATGAATTCCGGTCGCTGCACGGCGCTGTGGGTGTTTGCCGATAATGGGCTGTTGCCATCGCATCAGATCGGATGCTCCTGGTGCAGTGCATCGCACAGCATCTGATCTGAAATGTCCCACAGGCTTTCATTGCTTTAGCGTTACCCTGCGGTAAAAAAGGGTAATGCAACTCAATGAAAATGTCCCAATGTGAAAAGGGCCTAATAAGGACAGGTTTATTCATGAATTGACATTTACAATGTAAATTGATGTTTTGCAATAAGTTCTTACTTTTTTTTTTACTTTTTACCACAATTTTTGTGGTAAAATAACAATTTTCAAATTTTTGCGAATTTTATCCATTTCGCAAAAATGTTTTCAAAATCGAAAAATTCAATTTTTGATGCAGAAATGAATTTGTGCGCAACACTGCTGTGATGCTTAGCCCTTTCAATACCAAACGTTGTGTGATCACAATGATTGGCTCACAGTGATCACAGGGTCAGGAGCCAATAAAATTGGCTCCTAACTGGCGTACAGAGCTCAGCTGTCAATAGGATAGCTGAACAAGCAGCTGCAGTCGCGCCAGAAGGCCGAGAGACGTGAGAGTGATGCGCGTTGGCTAGTAGTTTAAATCTAAGCCATGGCACAGATAACAGAGTTTAGATTTCAGCTACCTTGGTCCAGAAGAGGTGAAGAAACACTGTGCCCTAAATTCTTAGAAAATTAGGAAATAAACATAGATCAAAATGTATGGTTTCGGTGTGACTATCCTAAATAATAATAATAATAATACTACATTATCAGAGGTGGTTATTACAAGTTCGGTGGTAGTTCGACAGTTGACAGGGATTTTTTGGGCAGTGACAAGCTTGACATAAAAGCGTGACGGAGGAGGTGCATATCCGGGGACAGCACATGTGCAGTGGCCCGCAACCTAGCTGGATTGCGGACTTCACAGCAGCTCATCTGATAGACCCAGAAGGACATTGAAGGACCTGACAGACTGAAGGGGACTGGAAAACACCCCAGGTATGTAAAAATCCTTTTAGTCTCATCATCTCACGTACTTTATGTCCCTTGTACAGTAGAATGCGATGCAGCATGGTCATTTCATGGAGTATTTGATAGAACTGAAACATTTAATATGAATTAAGTGGGATCTCCAGAGGGACCCATCTGAAAATGGCGCCTGCGAATAATGGCGCACGGTGTTGCCACTAATCCGTTTGTCGCTTATCACTACTTAACGTTAAAGCCTTATCGTTATTTAGCTCTGTTTATTTTATTGAAAATTAGTGTTAACACACAGAACCCTCTCTGTACCTATCCCTAATTCCTAGACCCTCCCTGGTGGTGCCTAACTCTAACCACTTCCCTGGTGGTGCACCCCCCTGGTGGTGCTTAACCCTAAGATCCCCTGGTGGTGCCTAACCCTAACCACCCCTGGAGGTGCCTAACCCTAATCAACACCTGGTGGTGCCTAACCCTAAGACCTCCCTGGTGGTGCCTAACTCTAAATCTCCCCTGGTGGTGCCTAACCTTGACAGTGTTACATTAAATCCGTTCACCGTTTTGCAGTTAAATAACGTCTGCAGTTTGGCTTATGTAGGTTAGCTATTGATAAATAAAGTTACTGTGCAATAACGTCTGCTGTTTGGCATATGAACGGTGCTATTGATAAATAACGTTACTGTGTGCCGTTTTTTTTTCATCTTTTTTCCCTGTGTGCCATTATTATGCAGTACTAACCATAAATAGCGATAAGCGTATCTTTTTAATGCAGCGACATTTTGATACATAGGCGCTGTGCGCCATTATTCACTGATCCGCTCCAGAGACTCCAGGTAGACAACCACCTTCAGAACAGGGACAGGAAGCAAGATAGTGGGCATGTTTTTCTACAGTAAAGAACGTACTTCAGAACAGATTATTTTCTGCAAGCAAAAGAAGCTTAGCACTGCCCTGCACATAGAATTCTCCCTTCTCTTTCTTCCTAACCAGACAAATTGTTAACAAGAAATTATTTGTACATTTAAAAAAAAAAATCCCATTTACAGCCACTTTTCGGGTTATTGGCATCTGGCAATCATCAGGCATGGTAATTTAGCTAATTAAATGGACTGTCATTTAACAATATGTAAATAGCAGGCAATCCTCATTAGGCAGGCTGATGAATCTCCCCTCATTTAGAAATCCTGATGAATTCTTGGTTCTCAACAGCCCTTCTCCCATAATTGATTTCTGAGCACAAAGGGGAGAGGAGCTTGAGAGACTCTGTCCTTTGCCAGTTGTTCTGCTGCAGATCATTTATATTTTCTTCCAAGGGCTGGAGATTCGGCTGAGCTCCCCATTTGCATACTGCATGTGCATAGGCGATTTAAAGCATGTTCCACCTCCCTCAAAAACATCAAAAACCTAAATATTTTTGTGGACAAAAATTACGGTAGTCCAATAACATGTTGGTTGCATTAATTAAGGAAACTGCTGGGATTTGCCAGGATGCAATGGCAAGCCAGTTTTTCTTTTTACTTGTAATTTTGTGGCAAAGGACTGCAATATAATATACAGTAGATATATAGATAGATGGATGGATGGATGGATGGATGGATGGATGGATAGATAGATAGATAGATAGATAGATAGATAGATAGATAGATAGATAGATAGATAGATAGATAGATAGATAGATATTAGGATAGAGAGATGCTTTAATAAAAGTATATATTCAAAAATGTTAACATAATTAGAAAATTACATGAAAGTTGCAGGGGATGCTAGATCATATTTTAAATATTGTTACACACAAGCACAATTAGTTGAGTTTAAGAAAAAAATAATACCTTTTTGACTGATTATCAATCCTTGGGTTAGGAATACTCACAAGTAAATATGTATACACAGATATGCAGAATAGAATGCTTGCACAGAGGCTCACAAGGGAGTTGACTTTATCTGCTCTGAAAAGCATGTTGAATATTTAAAGCAAAATATGACAATAGAACAACTTTTTGTCAGTAGGTGGCAGTAAACTATTAGATGTAGACCAATCATGTGAATGATTTTCCATCTCACATATAAAGGTGTCCTCCTCTTCAGACAGTAGTGCTCTTTTGTTTTCAATGTGTCAGTAGTTTTAAATACAACAGTCACTGGAGTTCAGTCAACTCAGTCTTCATTTTTTGTACTAAAATTTTTTGTACCGGAATGTTTTCTGTATTTCCTCATTATTTAGGCAACTGTATGCATTGTATATTGTAATATATTTGTGGAAGTACATTGTATTTTTGCGATATATAGTCACTGAAAACAGGTGTGCTTTAAATAAAGGAGGTGATTATGAGGATACATGATCAAAAGCTACAGCATTGATTAAATGAATATGGTCTTTACAATTGAAAATATTGCTTTCCTCCTACTAAGTAGAGAGGAATTGTGCACCCTAATTTGCTTAGTGGGGTAACCCCTTCCATTACCTGACCTGAGGCAACGCTACCAAAGGTTAGCAATTACATTCTGGATCCACATACCTCTGTGCGTTGCCTATAGTTACATTGTGAGTTTCATCCCCTTTTCATTGTTGTTAATTTGGAGGCAATGGTAAAGGTCCCCTGATCTGTTAAACACCATTTTTTGGTATCCACATTCCCCATATCTGAGTCCAATCAAGCATCTGTAAAAATGTGTTGGAAAAAATCCAATCCATGGAGGCCCCACCTTGAAACTTTAAGGAATGAAATATTTTGGTTATAATATTGTGACCCTATATACCACAGGACACCTTTAGAATGCCTGTGGAATCCATTCCTCAATGGTAGTGATGGGCACGTTTTCTGTGGTGCAACTCACCAGGTGTACAGCAAACCCACCCACAAGCATTTACAAACAACACAATACTGATGAAAATGTGCATTCATGAATGAACGCGGTCACCAGGGTAAACTCCATTTTTACTTGCCAACTCAGGGGACCATATTGTAACTGGTTTGGGACCACCGATAGTTAAAATATCTCCCACTTGTGGCCACCTAAGCCTCATGCGCCATAGTTCTGCCGAGCACAGGATGCATTGGTTAGCCATTTTCATTGGTTCCTGACCTCCTGATCACTGTGACCCAATCACAGTGATCAGGACGTAAAAAGGGAAAGCCTCTGGTCATTAACCTTAAAGAGGAACTGTCGCAAAAATCTTAAAATTTAAAACACATACAAATAAGAAGTACATTTCTCCCTGAGTAAAATGAACAATAAATTACTTCGCTCCTAGGTTGCTGTCACTCACAGTAGGTAGTAAAAATCTGACATTACCGACAGGTTTTGGGCTAGTCTATCTCTCCATATTACCTGAAAAAATTATACAAAGATGCTGGCCAGCCTCCCTGCTCGCTGTACACTATTTTAGCAGTTGGACAGAGCAACTGCCATTCACTAAGTGCTTTTAAAAATAAAGAAAACCCTGAGAACCCCCCTATGAGAAGATGGGCTAGTCCAAAATCTGTCGGTAATGACAGATTTCTACTTCTTATTGTAAGTGACAGGAACATAGGAGAAAAGTAATTTATGGCTCATTTTACTCTGGGAGAAATGTACTTCTTGTTTGTATGTGTTTTAAATTTTAAGATTTTCGCGACAGTTCCTTTTTAAGGTGACAAGAGGTTTTGGCCCAAAAAGATCATACATGGGCTTTATGGGATAACAGTTTATGGCAGTGGGATAAAATAGACAAGGCACCTGGCCCTGATGGCATGCATCCTTGTGTCCTAAGGGAATTAAGTTTGGTTATAGATAAACCCCTTTATCTTATCTTTTGTGACTCTTTCAACTCTCAGAGTCCCAGTGGATTGGCTATACATGACTTCATAGTAGAAAATAATCGTATTTCTCAGCAGCAGCATGGGTTTACTAAAGACAGGTCCTGTTTGACTAACATGCTCAGCTTTTATGAGGTAGTAAACGCTAATGTGGATATTGGGAATGCTGTAGACTTTGCAAAGGCCTTCAACACTGTTCCCCACAAAAGTCTGGTGCAAGAGTTGAGGATGCAAGGACTGGGGAACAGTCTGTGTGCATGGATAGGGAACTGGACAGAAAACAAAGAGTTGTGGTCAATGGATCATACTCAAAATGGGTGACTGTTAGTAAAGGGGTCCCACAGGGGTCTGTACTGGGTCCAGTGCTCTTCAATTTATTTATTAATGACCTAGTAAATGCAGTAGAAAGCAATGTTGCTATTTTTGCAGATGATACAAAATTGTGCAGAATCATCAACTCTCAGGAAGATAGTGACATATCGCAACAGGATCTGGATAGGATGGCTATATGGGCACATAAATGGCAGATGAAATTCAATGTTGAAAAATGTTAAGTCATGCATTTTGGTCGTACCAATGGTCTAGCACCATACAAAATAAACGGGATACAGTTGGGGACATCATACTTGGAGAAGGACTTAGGAGTATTCATCGACAACAAGTTAAATAATCGTATTCAATACCAAGCCGCTGCAGCTAAAGCTAATAAAATTTTGGGATGCATTGAAAGGGAAATAAAAACTCGAGATGCTAGCATAATATTGCCCCTGTTTAACTCTTTAGTAAGGCCACATCTGGAATATGGAATTCAGTTCTGGGCACCACATTACAGGAAAGATATTGCAGTTTTAGAGCAGGTGCAGAGACGAGCAACAAAATTGATACGTGGGACGGAAGGTTTCACTTACCAAGAAAGGTTAGATAAACTGGGTTTATTTAGTTTAGAGAAAAGACCCCTTAGAGGGGATCTAATTAACATGTATAAATACATCAGAGAGCAATATAAAAGCTTGGCGGATGAGCTTTTTGTCCCTAGGCCTTCTCAAAGGACTAGAGGACATGATCTGCGCATGGAGGAAAAATGTTTTTAGCCATTTATTAAGAAAAGGGTTCTTTACAGTAAGAGTGATTAAGATGTGGAATGCATTGCCACAGGAAGTAGTTATGGCAAATTCTATACCTGCATTTAACTGCTTGCCGACTGCGTCACGTCGATGGGCGTGGCCACAGCGGCAGCCCCATGACCGCCTAATGCCGATCGGTGTAATGTCCTGGGGCAGCAGTTTGCAGGAGATCGCACTCAGGCTGCACGCGCATCTCCTGCTCGGGGGGCGGAGCTCCGCCCCTCCTTCAGTCTCCGAGCGGCGATTGCCATCTAATTACATAGTACAGCACTGATAGGCTTCAGCTGTCATAGGCTGAAGCCTATGACAGCTGATCACAGTGATTGGCTGGCAGGGGGAGGGAGGGCGGGCCTAGGGTAATAGAAATAAAAAACCAGTACAATTTAGTAAAAAATAATGAACAATAATATTTCTATTACAAAAAATAAACACACGGGGAGAGATCAGACCCCACCAACAGAGAGCTCTGTTGGTAGGGAGAAAAGGGGGGAATCACTTGTGTGCTGTGTTGTGCGGCCCTGCAGCTTGGCCTTAAAGCTGCAATGGCCCATTTTACATAAAATGGCCTGATCACTAGGGGGGTTTAACACTGCAGTCCTCAAGAGGTTAAAGGGGGCTTAGATGCTTTCCTTGCGTTGAAAGACATCCATGGCTACACTTACTAGGTAATGCCCAGTGATGTTGATCCAGGGATTTTATCTGATTGCCACCTGGAGTTGGGAAATAATTTTTTCCCTTTTGAGGCTAATTGGATTATGCCTTGTAAGGGTTCCTCTGGGTCAACAGGGATATGTGAGAGAGTAAGCTGTTGTTGTACTTTGTTCTCTGGTTGAACTCGATGGATGTATGTTTTTTTTTTAAACCCAAATAAGTATGCAACTATGTAAGTTTGCCATAGGCCCACGCCCATAAGAGTTTAATATGTTTGGGAGGCGTAAAGAGGCTCAACAGGGCTGGAACAGAGTCTATCAGAAGTATTTTCATGTGTGTTATCTGTTGCTTATGATAGACCTTCCCTCTGCTCTGTGAAATAAATTTACTTTCCTATAAACAGAAGTGCAATCTGAATATATTTTCTCTGATCATGTTACATTTGCTGTATGAGGAAAATATACTAATGTTCTCTGACATTAATGGAAAAATCTCTTGTAGTTTCACAGAGCAACAACACTGCAATGGTCTCCTAATACACAACATAAAAAATCAAGATTTCTTTCTTTCTTTCTTTCTTTCTTTCTTTCTTTCTTTCTTTCTTTCTTTCTTTCTTTCTTTCTATAAAAAAAGCAAAATGTGTCTGAAATCTCCACAGGTTTTAGTTAACATAGTTAACAGTTTTTATTAATGGCATGGACCATTTTTCAAAGTGCCCAGTTAGCTGTATGGTGACCAAGAACAATTAGGAGAATATAAGGGCCATTTTCCACTAAGAAATGCTTTTTTTCTATTTCCACTACAGCGATTTCACCGCAATCCGATCAGTATCCATTGGAAGTACAGTGCAATTGCAGTGCATTTGTGTTTGTGATATCCAATAGGAGGAAAAAAACTCAGCGGGAAAACAATTTATATTGCGAAGCATGGGAAAATTACATAGTGGCAAGAAACTATATTATCCTGTGCACCTATACTTTGCATAGGAGCACAAACACAGAAAAAAGATAGCACCATGGTTTGCATGTGAATCATGATGCCGCTATGATCTGCAAAATTTTGGTTTAAAAAGCAGCAAGTGGAAAAGGACCCTTAGGGGCTAAAAGAGACTGAGAAGCCCTCTTATTTAAAAAGTGATGCCAAGTACCCTGTATTTTGCTTTCTGAATTCAGAAGTGAATAAGTGTGTTTCCCCATGGTGCATCACTCCAGAATATGAAAATCATCCCTTTATGGCCCTGAAAGTCAGGCACACATGCAGAACAGCTATCTGGGAACTCTCTAGTTCCAGTCCAAGCCCTATCCCATAGAGCCATATCAAATAGGAAGGTAAGGGAGCTACCTACCTCAAGCCTGGGGTTGAGGATAGACAGTTCAAACAAGTTCATTTGGACCCCAGCCTTGGCAATCGCTTAATACACTGCAAAATTGCAGCTATGCAAACTATAGCCAGGCTATGCTGAGGTGATGAGTTGGTTGCCCGATAGTAGCCAATCAGCTATTGCTTGATAACCAGGTAGATCAGATGCCATTGTGAACTGAGTGCCTCCATTTAATCACACAGGCATATGGGAAACACTTGCGCTCCTCTCCCATAGCATGCCTTGCTGAATGAGTGCTCTTTACTTTTCTGCTACTATCTTCAATAACAAGAACTTATAATAATGAGCATTATCAGAGGTTACCTGCAGTGACTCTTGTATAGTAAAAGGATAGCCTAGCCAAGTCCTGCTGTACCTGAACTAAGGATAAGATGAAAAGTCTTGCTAGCAGAGCCAGAACCTTGCACAGGGCTAATCTGGGTTGGAAACAATTTACCTGACACTTACTGTATTTACTAGCAGTGGCTGGATAGAGTACTGGTAAAGGGATTGAGGGCTTAAAAAGGGCTTAAAAATTAAAAAGATTTTATACACACCTGGGGCTTCCTTCAGCCCCATCCACTCTGATTGCTCCTACGTTGCAGTCCTCCGGTGCCCACAGCTCCGGGAACCGGGTCCCGTCACTGACATCGGTCGTGTCCAGCTTCGCAGGAGAAGTGCGCCCCTTATGTATCTCTCCAGCGGCTGCTGGAGAGATACGCAAACAGCGTCTTTCTCTTATGTGAGACAGGCTCCGACTGACGGAAGTACGGGGAACCCAGTTTCCGAAGCTGCGGGCAGCTGAGAACGGGGGCGTGGGAGTGATTGGAGTGGATGAGGCTGGAGGAAGCCACAGGTGTGTATAAAATTTTTTTAATGTTTAAGCTCTGGTACACTTTAAGGGGACTGCCTCTAACAATGGAGACCTGGGCCAGTATGCAATTGACTTTTACCCCTGAATTTTCTCTTAGGTGATATTTTGAAACTTGTCAATAAAATGCCTTTTAAGCCACCAGAAAGCAATGAAATGTTCAAAATAATTTCAATAGTAATTTTTCACCTACTTTTTGGCAATTTTTCAGTTGAAAAGTGCTGGAAAGTTATTTTAAATAGAAGATGAAAAATTATCTCGTAGGAGAAAACTCAGGAGAAAAAGTAAATTGCATATGGGCCCAGGATCTCAACTCTACCTAGTCAGTAAGCCAGTACCTAGTCAGTAAGGAGTCCATGGGCAAGACTCACCAACACTGCAAGGCGCTCTACTGAGTGCAACCTTCGAAACTGCAGTTCTCAAGTACTTTGAGCCCAACAGGAGAAAAGTGCTATACAAACGTTAGAATTATTATTATCATTACTAGTAAAGAGATAAATATGACCATTATTGTCTTGCACAAATTTCAATCAACATGTCTGAGCATGCAAAAACACATTTTCACCAATTGCATTGAAGCCAATGGACAACATACAGTACATCTTTAAGAAGGTATCCGTTTTTTGTAAATGAGTATTATGCAAAAAATCTATGATATTTTCACAAAAATATTAATTATATTCTTGAAAATAAATAAAAGATAATTGAAAAAATAAGAATATTTTGTTAAACTGTGAATTTATAAAGCACATTGTAATGATAGATATTGATTTTCTCTCAGCAATTTTTTTTTTTGTGTTCACTTTTAAAAATGTTTTGTTGAAAATTGTTTTTTTTTTAAATGTTTTATTTTGTGTGCAGTAGCCACAGTAAGTGGTCTGTAAATATATAAATCACTCTATTATATTTAGACCAGCAGGACAACTGCAGATTTATCCATCAGTGCATACTCAGGGTTTTCTCCTCCATAACTCCATAGGGAAGAAATGGAATTTGCTTTTCCTATATTGCATGTATAGTATTAGTTTTTAGATTTTTTTGTATTATGAATATAAATATGACTGACTTTGAGTAGCATGGATGGCTAGCTATAAAATATTAGGGTCAGGATTAAAATAGGTCAAATCTGTGCAGGAAGCAGTTTGATTGACTGTGCGGAAACAGGTGCATGAATACACCACATACTTTAGTTCAAGGATCAATGATCTGAATGCTTTTGGGAAAACCCTTACTTCACATTTCATACTGAATACACCTGAGCCCAGCATGCAACACAATAAGAATATTCTTCTGTGAAAATCTGTGCTTACAGATAAAAGACAAACTACTGTCCTCTGTCCTTGGTGCTGAAACACACACAGCTGTTTCTAGCAAACTAACCCAAACTTTTAAAAGAGAGAATCTATTTGTTTCTTAGATATTTTCCTTTTAATAAAAATGGACACGGATCAACCAGTTGCATGCCCGTTATTGCACTGTCCCAACTGCCCTGTCTATGAGCCACACCTCCATCGAAAAACCCTGACTTCAAGGAAAAGAGAAATAGGGCTTACATAAATACCTATGATGTTACAGTTAACCCATGGTTTTCAAAAGAAATTAAAGCTTGATCTTTAGTTCCCGCTTTAGCTCCCTCCACAGATTCTCAATTGGATTCAAGTCAGGGCTCTATCTGGGCCACTCCAAAACGTTAATTTTGTTTTTTGTTTGCTAACTATTTCTTCAGCACTTTTGCTGTGTGTTTTCGGTCATTGTCATGCTGAAATGTCCATTGGTGCCCGGGGCCGAGCTTCTCTGCAGACTGCCTGTGCTGTCGCTGAGAGTCCTCATGTATTGCTCTTTTTTCAGGGTGCCGTTTACTGTGAGTGGGTTTCCTGGTCCATTAACTGAGGGGCAGCCCCGGAGCAATAGGTTCCCACCACCATGTTTGACAGTGGGGATGGTGTTCTTTGGGTTAAAGGCTTCTCCTTTTTTATGTCAAATGAAGGAAACATCATTATGACCAAACAATTAAATTTTTGATTCATCTGACCATAACATAGAAGGCTTGAAATCTTCTTCTTTGTCTAGATGAGCATTTGCAAAGGCCAAGCAAGCTTTTGTGTACCTTATCTGGAGAAGTGGCATCCTCCTTGGTCTGTATCCGTGAAACCCAGCAGTGTGCAGTGTCTGATGATTGTTTTCCTTCAGACATTGCCACTAGCAGCGTCCAGATTCACCAAAATGGCCTTGGTGGTGATCCTTGGATTCTTTTTCACCTCTCTCACTATCCCCCCTTGACCAGCACAGGTGTCACTTTTGGCTTCCGACCATGTCCTCTGAAATTTTTCACATTGCTGAACATCTTGTATTTTTTAATAATACTTTGCACTGTAACCACTGGAACTTGAAAACAATTAGAAATGGCCTTGTAGCCCTTTCTTGACTTGTGAGCAGCCACAATGTGCACAATGTTCTCATGGAGTTCCTTTGCCTTAGCCATGACTGTCCACAAATCAGTTGCAGAGAGCTGCTGTTTTTAACCTGTTAAATTAATTAAAACTGGTGTCCCCAATTAATCAGAGTAATTAGGGTGCTTTAGAACAGCTTGGAGTATTTGGAATGGTATAGAACTTTTGATTTTCCCACAGACTGTGACAGTTTGTGAGGGGTGTGGATGGTTTTGAGCTGGACAGTTTTTGTTCGGATGTGGGTAGGGGCTGTTTTTTTTTTCTGCGGTGGTACCCTTTTGTGCATCATCTTCTTGTCTTTTGGTGGGTATCTGTGTTGGTTCCCATTGGGGAATTGATTGCTGGTTGGATGGAGGTGACTTTGGGTCGAGGATTGCCGGGGGTGTGGGTGATTATAGGCAGCGCTGTATGGGTGCGTGGATATGGATCATATGTAGTGTACTATTCATTCCAATATATAGCACAAAAAGAGAAAATCTCTGTATTGCCTCATGTTGGCTGTTTTTCTTTTTCTTTGTTTTCTTTATTGATTATTAGGGATGCTCCGATACCCCTTTTTAAAATCCGAATTGATTCAGATCCGGATACCCAGATATCCGGATCCGAATTGGGTATCAGAATCCGAACTTTTGGGTATCCGAGTAGTATCAGATAAATCTAGATCCACTGCGCGCTTCCGTTTCTGTAAAAACAATCTGATATAGTGTGAACCTGTTTGGCTGCAATATATCACACCACACAACAACCATGCTAGTGACAGACGTGTATCCACTCGTGGTTCCCACCACCTCTAATACAAGAGCGGCTCACCAGATTTTAACCACCAACTTATAGGTGGAATCCTTGCTTAATTTGTGGACCTCTTGGTAGCATCAGTAATCCACATCCATCACAGAATAAAATAGGCCTTTAATCTTCACTAAAACAAGATAAAAACTTTCATAGCGCAACACATCTGTTACATAAAATATCACACTGCACTCCTTGCGCCCTCCATTCACTTACAAGCTCCAGAAGAATGGAGCTTGTAAGTGAATGGAGGTGGTAGGTGGTAGTATAAATGATTAATCGTTTAACTCACTAAGGGGAGAGAAACGTCTATGTTAATGTTGCCAGGCATGGATTGTAACAAAGCAAAGCCTGGCTCACACCAATAGAAAGAGCAGGAGTGGGTCCTGTATTAGAATAGAATAGGTGTTCTGTTTATTATTGTTTGATACACTATTGTAATGGTGAATGATAGCGGCAGCACTGTGGGCGGCGAAAGTCGTAGCGAAGCGGAGCGTCTACGTCATACAGGGTAAAGGAGAATGGGCGGTGCTGGCGGAGTGGGTGGGGAGCGCTGACGTCAGGGGGAGAGGTATATGTGCGGCTGGCGTACTGGCAACGCTAGCCCCTGATGAGTCGTGATGACGAAACGCGTAGGGCGGAGCCAGTACGCCTGACGCACAAACGCGGAAGTCTCGGAAAGGTCTGGGAGTTGGGAGCTGATCGAGCGGGACGCCGTGCATGGATCAAGCACCAACACTTACCGGTCTCTACAGCCTTGCCGCTGTGATACGCTAGATTATTCTTCTGGAGCTTGTAAGTGAATGGAGGGCGCGAGGAGCGCAGTGTGATATTTTATGTAACAGATGTGTTGCGCTATGAAAGTTTTTATCTTGTTTTAGCGAAGATTAAAGGCCTATTTTATTCTGTGATGGATGTGGATTACTGATGCTACCAAGAGGTCCACAAATTAAGCGAGGATTCCACCTATGAGTTGGTGGTTAAAATCTGGTGAGCCGCTCTTGTATTAGAGGTGGTGGGAACCACGAGTGGATACACGTCTGTCACTAGCACAGTTGTTGTGTGGTGTGATATACAGTATTGCAGCCAAACAGGTTCACACTATATCAGATTGTTTTTACAGAAACGGAAGCGCGCAGTGGATCTAGATTTATCTGAACATTCAAGAGGAATTAACACAGCGCACTCCAGAACTTGTTTGGACTTAATACATTGTGGACTTATATGTCTGATTTTTAGAGCTAAAGTAATCTAGTTTTTAGAACATAATTGTAGTTGGATTAGTAGATAAGGTGGGCGCAGCATTTGTTTGACATTATCTGAGTAGTATCGGATATCCGAACCCAATATCCGGTCGGATTTGGATATCTGGATAGAAAACCGGAAGTTGCCTATAAAATGCTTCCAAAATGTTTTGGAAGGTAAAAAATCTCTCTTTCTCTCTCTCCCTCTTTCTCTCTCTCTCTCTCTCTCTCTCTCTCTCCTTCGGCTCGGATACCAGAATGAAAAATCCAACCAAGATTTTGGATTTCAAATAGAAATCCGAATTAACTCGGATAGTGTTATTCGGATTTGCACAGCTATCTGGAATTTAATCCAAAGTTCAGATAGGGGTAAAAAGTTTGGATTATCTGGGTAGTTCGGATACCCAAATATTGGATGAGCACCACATGATTCTTCAAATTATGATGCAAACTTTTCCCGGCATGAAGAGCACTGCTGTGAAGCCTTAAAATAAGTCGGGATATACCCTGAAGGTATGCTGAGTTTGAAAAGAAAAAAAAAAAACAAGAAAGAAACTTCAGTTGTTATCTACTATGCAAAAGAGTTTCTGTGAGCGCTCCAATATAAATTGGCCACGGTTGCTCTGTTTTATAGTGTAAAATACAGAGTGTGGTTTGTAAATTGAAAATATGACAGACTGATGCAATATTATATAAAAAAGCTATATAACTGAAAATAAAAATATCAGACTCTTTTCTTTGCTACTAATGTTCTATTAATAATCCGTACTACACATATAAGTCATCTTATCATAAGTTTTGTTTTGTTTTTTCACTTCAGTGTCACTTTCAGTGCATCCTTTAATTGCCCTTAGAGCCCATTGCTGTATCTACATTCCCAAAAGATGTGTTTGCTCAAAACTATTGTTACACAAATATCATGAATGGAATCCTAATTGCATAATATGCATCACATGTTATGCAAGTTACGCGCACACTGTGTACATAACGTCAGTTGCGCTATTTGCACCCAGTTTGTGTACAGGTTAAATTTATGTGTGCAAATACATTTTATGTTTTTCAGATAATTGTGCCATAGGCTCTTCGTTCACCCCTACTAGGTGAACCAGGCAGTCTTTTAATGGTCTTGACAGGTTCTTGACAAACTGCGGCTCTCTGAGGTCCTAAAAAATGAATCCATGCAGGAGTCTAACAGACCATTTACAGATATACATATACAGTAGATGTGCCCTGTTAACAGGTAAAGCACTGAACAGAATAGAACACAGATTACCTCAGTATATTGGGTTGTTATGCCCCTATACATGTAATACAGATGTCATTTAAAGACAAAAAAAGTATGAGCGCACAGATCTTTGCACTCATTCCAATCTGCAACTTTAAATGCGATAGAAAAGGTAAGTACATTTAAAGTGGACCTGAACTCTTGCACAGGACGTAGTGTAGTAGGGGTGTCTTGGCACCCTATAGGAAAATGCACAGGAGACAAAAAAAACGGGAGCCCAATAGTGTAATATGTCGATTGTGAAATGTAAAATTAAGTAAGTAAGGTACTACACACAAAGGAGGGTTGCAAAGGGCAACCGACCACAGGGAGCAGGAGGAGAAAATAAACCCGACTCCACTCGGGGTGGTCCTCGATGGACCTGGATGCGGTCGCTCTGTTGAAGAAAAAGGGGACAGGTGTCCACCTTGGTGTGAACCCCGTGTGTTCTGTCCCCACCCCTCGGACAGGATATGTACGGGGTGTACTTTAGCACAATGAAGGGAAAAGAGGTGCCCTGGTTGTATAAAAGCTTCTAAAAACTGTTTAAAATCGAAAAGGGAAAGGAGGTAGCTTACCTCAATGATGACAATCTTTGTAATTTACAAAATATTTTTATTTAGCACAGACAATGCGTTTTGCGGGTCTGAGCCCGCTTCCTCGGGCCAATAACAGTGCCAAATGATGAAAATCAATGTAGCATAGGAAGCCTCCACAACAGTAGGTCTGATACCTTCAAGGTTGGCTGAACCAGTCATATGAACCGTTTCAGCAAATATGCTTAATCAACTGAGTAGGTTCAGAGGATTCCTGGAGTGGATGATCCACCAACAGGGTTAGAAGGCATTAGGTTTGAACACCCAGATCACAAGCACCATGAGTACCGATAAGTATAACAGTTTTTTTATTCCAGCTAATAAAACACAAATAAAACAGCTAGGAACTAACACATTTTTGAGGGCCACCCTTGCTTCTTCAAAGTGAATGATTACTGACTGTAACGATAGGTGTCAGCAACCAGAGAGAAAATCTGATTCTTGGCGATCTGCAGTATCCCCAAGAATACAGATATACCTGATTATTGGGGATCTGCAGAATCGCCAATAATCAAATATGACTAACCTCTAGACACCTGAGAGTGTAAGTGTTTAGGTGCAACAGTAACCTTTGGACCACCGGGGTAGCAGGTGGTCCAATAAGTAGAGAAGACTCTACTGCAGTCAAGGACACCTGGAGAGGGAGTCCCTGACTGATAAGGAGCAGTGTCCCCTCTGTAGAGCAGGGGACCCCTGCCGAAAGGCTGGACACCCTGCAGGGGGGGGGGGTGACAGCCAGAAGGTCAGGCAGGCCGGGTCGGCAACAGAGAATCAGATATGCAAGGTACCAAATCAGAGATCAGAAGAATAGTCAGGAACGCTACAGGTCATAACAGATATCAGAACAAGACCTAGTCTCAGGTGTGAGGTCCGTGATCTCAACATTCTGGAACTATGCTAGGGAATAACACAGATGAGATACAGTATTCCTAGTCTGGAGTGTGAGGGCCGTGATCTCAACACCCTGGAACTATGCTAGATAATAACACAGATGATATACAGTATTCCTAGTCTCGGGTGTGAGGACTGTGATCTCAACACCCTGGAACTATGCTAGAGAATAACACAGATGATATACAGTATTTCTAGTCTGGGGTGTGAGGGCCGTGATCTCAACACCCTGGAACTATGCTAGAGAATAACACAGATGATATACAGTATTCCTAGTCTGGGGTGTGAGGGCCGTGATCTCAACACCCTAGAACTATGCTAGAGAATAACACAGATGATATAAAGTAACTGGCTAAGTGTGGATTCCCAGGTCCTCCTGGTTCCACCACACTGAAGGATCTGACTAAGGTCTGAGTGCTAACACATAGGCATTCGCAACGCCAGACAACCAGCAACTGAACAGCAGGAGATATATATAGTAAAGCGCCCCACAGCGCCGCCCAGCTCCCATCAACCAATCACTGACTGAGCAGGAATCAGCTGATCTTCCTCCTATTGGTATAAAGAGCTTGTCTTGCAGCGCGCGCGCGCGTAGCTCTCCATCTGTGTGCACTACTAGTTCCAGACAGCCCAGACACATGTTGCTGCAGGGAAACCGCCGCACTGGACGCGGAATCCGCCACCTTACCGTCAGAACATGCGGCGGCCCCCACGCCATTCTTCCCATGTGCACCGTTAGTTCCAGATAACCTTGACGCATGCTGACGCGGACAAACCGCCGCGTCAGACGCGGAATCAGCCGCCTTACTTTCAGAACACGCGGCGGCTTTTCCGCTATTCATCACACTGACACTGTGCAGTCGATATCAAGGATATGTAAATATTCCTAAGGTAAGACTCAACAAATCAGATCCAGGGGAATGATATTATGTGAGAAAGACCTATAAGATCAGTGATTACTGTTTTAGGAATAGCAGAGAGATTGGGCTTTCAGTAAACCAATCTGCCAACTGGCTAATAATTAGAGATGGCCCGAACGGTTCGCTGGCGAACTTCCGTGGTTTGCGTTCACGGAGAACCGCAAACTTTTCCGGAAGTTTGGTTCACCCCCATAGTGCATCATGAGGGTCAACTTTGACCCTCTACATCACAGTCAGCAGGCACATTGTAGCCAATTAGGCTACACTCCCTCCTGGAGTCCCACCCCTCCTTATAAAAGGCAGGCAACATCAGGCTTTTCACTAACTTGTGTGCCTGCAGTAATTAGTGTAGGGATAACTGTTGCAGACTCTCATAGGGAAAGCTTAGTTCTTGTAGGCTTGTTAGCTTGCTCCTTGCTGATTCTTATTGCTAAAAAGGCACCCCACAACAGCTCTTTTGAGAGCTAATCTTGTTCTTGTGATCTATTTTTTTTCTGTGTGTCCCACTGACACTTGTGTTGCATAGACAGCCTTGATAATTCATACTGTGTGTGTGCCACTGCCAGGCCCAGCACATTTAGTGACTACTACCTGTGTGTGTGACAGGTGCACATTGTAATACTCACTGCATATACCTACCTATTGTTCACTGTGCACCCACCCACCTATGTGAGTGCACGCAGTGTCACTGTGCCTGTCCGCTACCTGTCTGTGTGCGACAGGTGCACATTGTAATACCCATCACTGCATATACCTATCTGACAGTCACTGTTGTTCTATCATTGAGCTACCACAGCCCGACGACCATATGGGCTTGAAAACCGCCATGGCCTGCACTCTGGCCATGGTGTACACCAGTCCAGCACGGCCGTCACTACACAAACAGCTGTTTGCGGTGCATTGCATAGTGAGTTTGGTGTGTCAGTGTGAAGCAGTACTCTAATTAAACTCCCTGATTGATGTATACACATGCAAGATGTTTTAAAGCACTTTAGGCCTGCAATTTAGCATGCAATGTGATTTCTGCCCATAAAACGCTGCTTTGCGTCAAATCCAGATTTTTCCCCAGGACTTTTGGCATCTATCCCACTCATCCATGCCCCCCTCTAGGTGTTAGACCCCTTGAAACATTGTTTCCATCACTTTTGTGGCCAGCATAAATGTTTCTAGTTTTCAAAGTTCACCTCCCCATTGAAGTCTATTGCGATTCGCGGAAGTTCGCGCAAACCGAACTTTTTTCGGGAAGTTCGCGAACCGAAAATCGGAGGTTCAGGCCATCTCTACTAAAAATCTTAGTCTGTTTTCTTCAAAAAAGAGCATTAAAACCTAATAGCATTAGGAATTTTTCAATTTCAAGTTAAAAGTTGGAATTCACTGAATTTCAACAAGTAAATTGAGAACATTATGCAGAATTGTGTTTGTGTAGTACACAAATTTGTTTTCAAATATATATTAAATACAGTCTACTGAGCATGTTCAAGAGACATGAATGGGAAAATTCTATGAGAAAATTTGAAAATTCCGTAAAAAAAGCAAAAATAATTTTTTTGTTAGTTTGCACTAACAATACTTAATGTTGTGGGTAGTGTCAAAATATATTCCATTAAATTACAACTGTACAATTTTGCAGTGGAAACTTTAGCAAAATTCAGGATTTCGCTGGATTCGGAATTCAGCAATTCTGACCATCCCTAACAGAAATTACCTTAGATGAAAAGTCCCAGCTCCTGAAGGTATTGAAGTAAACCTGAGATTATGCCAAAGAAAAAAAAATATACGTACCTAGGGTCCCCTTTAGGTTAATCAGCCCCTTGCTGTCCTCCTCCACCTCCTGGATAGTCTGGTAGAAGCCCCAGTATCTCCACAAGTCGGGGCATATTGTGCATGAGTGACCCAGCCATGAACCCCATGTTGCGCTCCCAGATACAGGAGCATCATGCATGGCCAGACTGAGCCTGTGCTGACTGGCCCAAACTTGTGAAGATACCGAGGCTTCTACCGAACAATCCAGGAGATGGAGGAGAACAGCGAGGGACTGATTGGCCTGAAGAGAGCTAGAGAAAGCCCCAGGTATGTCTAATTTTTTTCTTAGGTACACTTTAAGGAGGTAGTTTGTGGAGCCAATAAAGATTTACTTTTCACAATATTTTTTCTGTTTTGACAACAATTTGCGTCCTAAAAGTGCCTCATTTTGTACAAGAAGATGCATGCAAGGAAATTAATTTATTTCACTTATCTTTAGGTATAACACTTTCCACTCTATTTAAAACTTGAAGGAAAGGAAACAAGTTCTGTCTTGAGTTGCATATTGCGCAGGAAAAATAATTAAAATAAACTTGTCCATGATGCACGCTTCAGAAAATCTGACATTATCTTGAAGTAACAAACACGACTTTCTTATAGGTGATTTCAGTATTTCTTTCTGGCCAGGGTGAGTACCGTAATTTTATTTTTATGTTTATGATGTAAGTACCATGCATAAAAGCCTGTAAGATTCTGTGTATTATCTCTGTCTCTCTGTGCAGTGAACTGTATTTTACTAAGTAATTCTAAAGGTGTGCACACATACTGGATTGAGACTATTAGGAAACCACAAACAAATCTATGAACAATTTGCTACTAGACAAAAAAATAACAAATAATGTCAGTGCAGGGGTGTAAGTTACACAGCTCGGGGCCCCCAGCAAAATTTTGCAGGCCAAGACCCTACTCTGCTCCCCTCACAAACACCTCTTCTGTCCACCCTGACCTCTCCCTCCCCACATTGTGCAAAGCAGCAGCGGATGCAGGAGAGCATATATTTTACCTCATTCTGGTGGGACTAGTCCTCTCCACTACTCCATGTAGCCATGCCATGCAGCCTATTAGCTTACAGCTCTCCCGACACGGCAAGTCATGCAACAGGCAAGCTAATAGGCTGCATGGTGTGGCTAAACGGAGTAGTGAAAGGGCCTGCCCAACTGGAATGAGGTGAAATGCCATGTACCTGGGGAGCGTGAATCCTCTGTGTGGCCGGATGGACGCAGCTCTGGAGACCAGGTGACTGCTGAGTGCAACAGGATAATCCGATGCAAGGTACAGGTACAACAGACAGTAGACGTAGTCAGGGGTAAGCTAGGAGTCCATTAACAGGAAAAAAGGATTGCCAAGGAGCAAAGCCAGGATATCAGTTCATAAAGGAAAGTCTCTTAGGACACAGGAACACAAGGGACATGAGGAACCTGATGTGATGCTCAGACGGCAAGCATCGAACAAACAAGTCTTTATAAAACTTAATGCAGGAAGTGAGCTCACCTGCTCACATAAAAACAGGGATGCACAGCAGATTCCAGCCACTAGATGGCACGGGAATGTCTAAAGGTCCTAGAAGGAAAAGCAGTTCAGCAGTCAGAGTCCTGAGCTGGTGGATTGCCATGGGCAACCACTTGCTGAGGCGTAACATGAAGTATAAGCTTGCTGCAACTGCCACTGCTCTGCACAATCTCGGAGGTGCAGGGGAGAGAAGAGGATTTCAGGTGGTGGGAGCAAGTGCACACAAGCAGCTGCCACTGCCGGGCCCCTTAGCCCCCGAGACCCCCATGACAGCGAGACTTACGGGGGTTATTGTTACGTCAGTGTGTCAGTGGTTTCTATACACACAGTGAAAAGTATCTTCAGAATGCATGCAATCTCAGAGGAAAGGTCACAGGTTACCCTTGTACACACACAATATGATATGCATAGTCAATATCAGAACAGATCTGGCAGGGTGGATCAGTGTATAAGCCTGAGATCCTTTGTTCTGTATGTTCAGTTGGGCGGCATGTGTGAAATATTTGTATTGTTCTTTTTACCAATATTCTACTATCATCAGGGCTTGTTTCCGATCATTCCACTATCCCTAAACAAAACCCTTTTTACTACCTGTTACCCAACCCTATCCTACCTTCTTCCTCCCATTACAACCCCTATTTTGTTAACATTAATATGTCCCTGCTTTCTAAGGCACCTTTTACATTTTATAAATTTCCATTGTGGTGCAATTATTATACAACTTACAGCAATGATCCCTAAAGGTTGCACTGCTTCAATGAAAGTATGCCACACTTCTGGCTGAAATGCAGAAAATGCACAGATGTCACAATGGGTGCAGTGTCACAATGGGACCTGCCGCACCTCCCCGCACCACGCTCATTATGATAACTACATCGGACTATCAGTCGGGATGCAGCAGTTTTATGCAACATAGTGCAATGGACCGCAGTAAGTGTGAAAGGGCCCTAACACTCCCCCCCCCCGGGCAAAACTCTTTCCTAAACATCTAACACTAACCTGCCTCCCAAAGCAAACCCCTACCTAAATGCATAACCCTAATCCTCCCTCCCATTGCAATCCTCTGTCTAAACAGCTAACTATAATCTCCTCTCTTGATTATAAACTCACTCCTCCCCTTCCCTACCCTACCCCCTAACACTAACCCTCCTATTGATGTAAAAATCAATTGAATAAACGTACTGTAGAAATCAATTGAAGTGTTTGTTTTAGCTACATCAGAGTGTAATTAGTTCATCAGCAGGTGTGACTCACAGCAGGCTGTGGCTCTGCCTCTGCAGAAAATGCAGAGGCTTAACCCTTTCTGTGCTCCCTGTACAGTTCAGTCTATTAAAACTTCATTTTTTAGGATTTCCATAAATTGTAGTGTAGATTTTTTTCCTCTAAAGGTTATCATGCTATGCCTTATCTTTTAGAGATAAAAGTATTTTCTGATTTTAGATCCACTTTAAGACCTGCCTAGGGTTTTAAACACTGTAATATAAACATTTGTATAGTCATGTGTTGTCTAATTTTAAAATGTTTTATTCTAGTAAAATATTTATTTTCAAGCATACTACATCCTGGTTGCATACATTTTGCACATACTTTTACAACCTAACATATTAGAAATATGGAAGGCAGCTCCTGAGAGGCTGTCTATGAACCTGACATGTTTATGTTATTCTATGAGCATCAGCGCTTTTTTTGTATAAATATATGCGTCATTTTACCTGTTGACAACACATAGCACAACCTTTCTATGACAGTGTTATTTGTGTTGATGTCGGTGGATTTCAGATGTACAGGTTTCCACATATATTTTCACAGTACTAATGAATATCATGCTTGTGGTACAACGGTGTAACAATCCTTCTATGTAGCTCATATGCAGGAAAAAACCCTAAAGTTCACTGCTTGGTTATGTCTTGGTGACACACAAGAGGTTGACAGGTGTCTGCGAGCTATAAACATAGTTTTTGCCTAACTTCTTTAACAATTCATAAAGTAAAACACAAATAAGCCTTGGGAAGGGTGTTATAGCTGATCTGTCTATCTATCTATCTATCTATCTATCTATCTATCTATCTATCTATCTATCTATCTATCTATCTATCTATCTATCTACATATCTCAGCACCTGTTTCAGAATTTGAATACTATAAACAGAGTGTGTAGGTGAGCTCTCTTACTACAGGAAGGTGGTAAACGCTTTAAGCCTGGTACACACTTTCAATTATGATTAACCAAAGAGTGACCAATTTTACCACCTCTGTTTACCTACTAGAGATGTTTGGAGATCGCTTGAGACTCTAAAGGCTGCCATACACTGGTCAATTGCCACCAGATTGACCAGCAGATAGATCCTTCTGTGATCGAATCTGATCAAAGAGGGATCTATTGGCTGCCTACACTGCAAACATATTTTGAATCGATTCCTGATCCAGCCGGCGCGGTCCCCTGGCCTCCGCTGTCTCTTCTCTGCTCTGGGCTTCAGCTTCACTTTACTTCCTGCCGGGGGAAGTTTAAACAGTAGAGGGCACTATACTGTTTAAACTTCCTGTCAGGACAGGAAGTAAGTGAAGCCAGCTGGAGTCCAGCGCGGAGAAGTGACTGCGGGGACAGCAGGGACACGCGCCGGCGGAACAGGTAATGTATTGCCGCTAACGTCGGTCGTCGGACATTCGAACGCCGCTATCAACGCACTCCAGACCCGCCGCCCAATTAGCGAAATGTTTCGCACAGACAGATCGACGGGAACGATCGATTTCAGACGGAAATCGATCATTCGGTCAGCGTTTGCGCAACTATTTCACCTCAGATTCGATCACAGTGATCGAATCTGCTGTATATTGGCGGGAAAATCGTTAAGTGCATGGGCCCCTTTAAGTTGCCTTAGTAGAACCCTAAAATAGATAGATAGATAGATAGATAGATAGATAGATAGATAGATAGATCAGCTATAACACCCTTTCCAAGACTTACCACACAATACTAGCCAGTTTAATTCAGGTTTGCTGATTCATGTATGATATTCTCATTGGATGAGCTTTGTGACCTTTAGAAATGTCTGGGTAAATCAGGACCCTAATATTGCCTCTTAGACTGGAGATCACTGGGAACATTTGAAAGCATAATTTGTCCTATACTACTGGACTAGCATTAGGAAAAATGGCCTGCTATTTGGTTAGGCTACAATGCAGATCTCCGATCGGAAATGCGGAAATAACAATTGCGCAGAATCCGAAATGAGCTTCTCTACTTGGTGCCACCCTTTTCTCTAAACATCTCAAACATTTTCAGGTTCTGCCACTTCCCAGATACCACTAAAGTACTGGTATACTAAACACATTCTCATTATGTCTCACCTTGACTCCTAGGATATCCTCTTATCTTATATTCCACTTACTAGACTCTCACCTCTGCAGTTTATATTGAAAGCTGCAGAGAGCCCTATCCTCCCTACTTCTGCTGTTACTCTGTAGTTGTTTGCATCTTTCAGAATCAAATTTAAGCTAGTGAACTCTACCTTTAAAGGATACCTTAGAACAACATTAAATGTTCCATCCGGTACAGCCTACCGACCTACCGACCTCTACACTTACTTCCTGGTCGGGGTGGTTATGGCTGGCTGTGCAGGCCGGTGAAATGCGTCCTGCACAGGTGCAAGTTCGGGGTCGGTAGGCTGTACTGTAGGGGGCGAGGAGAAGGGGGGTGGAGTGGTGGGCATGGGGAGAACCCACTAAACATGCCTGCTCCCTCATATTTAATTTCATATTGCGCTAAGCTATCCTTTAAATCACTCATGCAAACGATTCATCAAACGATTTGGGCAGAATGATCTGGGTTCCCACTTGCCGATTTCATGAACCCTGTTTTGTGCACTGAGCTTCATTTGTTCTCTACAGGAAACAAAATTCAGGGATCGTATGGCTTATGTTTAATATTGCTTTTTATTGTGATTGGTAAAAAGAATATAAATCTATAAAGGTTAAATGACTGTTATTCCTTTAGTTATCTATATATGCTTATATTTATGGATGGCGCTTTGAGTTCTGCTTTTATCTGATCTATCTTTGTTTTGCATAACTGATACACATCAATATGTATATTTTCATTTTTATCTATACAATTTTTGCACTTTCTGATTCATCTGAAATAAGATCTCCGAGCATTTTATTCAGTTGGCCTGCCTAGGCTTCAAGACTTCAAAGCCTCTGCTTCAAAAGCTTTAACCCAGTATTTATAGTAATCATCTCCTCTGTATCTTTTCTGTTCAGTGGTGTTCCTGACTTGACTGGAAGGCTGTGTGATTTCTTACTAATAACTTTTTAAGACCTGTTGATCAGCGAGTTTAAAGCCCGACTCCAGATTGCGCAGAATGACCAGTTAAAAAGAAACAAAAAAGGAAACTTTATTAATTACAGAAATGTGCATGCATATGACTGCTCCTGGCCCCTTGCAAATTGTACAGTTTATTTCCTATTATTACAAAATCGTAATGCAAAATTTTGGGAAAAACATAATTAACTTAGTTTGTAAATGTAATCAAGAACCATCATTTTGCAATCTCATGCAATTTTCACAAAATTTTGTGGTGTCGTAACCAAAAATGTTTGTTAAAGGGATGTATGGGAACAAGGCAAAAAATGAAAATTAAAAATGTTTTTTTAACTGTCATTTTTCTGAGTTTAAAAAACATTTTTCCTTTTCATTTTTAAAACTGATTTTCTCAAAAACTAAAGGGTATTTTTGAATTTTTTTTTTGCCTTCTTCCCATGCTTCCCCTTAGCATATTTGAATGGAGCTTTGCTATTAGCCACAAAAGACGGTGTGAAATTACGCTAAAATTATGTGAAATTACAAATAGATTACGCAAAATCAATTGAATGTCCAAATCATAATTACATATGGCTGTAATTGTGAAAATGTACGTGAAATTTTGTGAAATCCTAAATACCGGTTTGTGACCATCACTCATGATGGCACCCATTCATGTAAAAAGGGAGCTAAGACACAGATGAACACAACAAGTTAGTTTTTACAATGGAAGGATGGAACTCAGTTGTCATGAGAGTGTTATTTTCATTGCTTGTTAATAGATTTTTTTTTGTTTATGCTTGGTCATTATGGGATGTGTGTGTGTGTGTGTGTGTGTGTGTGTGTGTGTGTGTGTGTGTGTGTGTGTGTGTGTGTGTGTGTGTTTTGGAAGGCTTTACTCATTAACATTAACCACTTCGGGACCAGCACCCTCTGCCCCCTCCTGACGGTCACGCCGCTTTGTCCCCGCCGCAGGCTGCTCTCTCTGCCGTCGGTATGACTGCAGAGTGCTGTGCGCCAGTCAGCAGCCGCTTCATTTGCTCCTGACCCTGTCACTCCATGTAAGCCAATGGGAATGGCTTACATAAATGACACGGCCAGGAGCCAATGAAAACGGCTCCTGCCCGGTTTACAGTGCTCTGCCGTCATAGAGGCGACAGGGCAGCATATTGCGGCGGAGATCGAGCGGCGACAGTGGTGGGGACGGGCGGGGGCGCACTGTCAATGGGATGTAGAGTTTACGTCAGGTCAGAACCGCAGCGCCCCCTGCCCGCCATAGATTTATACTGCGGCGGTCTGCAGGTAGTTAACAACAGTGACCTTGCTACAGAGCTATGGGTCCTGTGCAAAATTTACACTGGTCCTCTCCCTCCTCAGTAGGGATGATCAATGAGATGCAAACAATTTCTCCTTGCATTGGAATTTCATGTTTCGGATCTGTAAAAATGTTATGCACCTTGAACATGGACCAATAAAAATGAACAGGAAGCTATTCTCATTGGTCCAATTTCAAGCTGCATATAATTAACATGAAATTTCAAGGAGAAATTATTTGCATCTCATCAATTATCTCTACTTCTCAGTGTTTTAAAAATGTATAATAATTACATGGTACAGACGACCACAACTGGCTTTCTAATTACAGCCACTGTGTAAGGCTTTATACAAACAACCAACTGTGATTGGTCAGTTTTACGACCTGTATGTAGTATAAGAGCTAGTGTTGTATTTACCAGGTAGCTACATACTCATAGCTACTCAGAAGAAAAATTTAAACAAGACAGCTGTGATCGTGTGTGTGTGTGGGGGGGGGGAGTGTGGGGGTGGGATGGTCAATATAGCCATGCCGTCATCTGATCCGATGTGTCCCACATCGCGTCTAACGTTGCGCTCCATGTCACTCCCACGGCTCTTCCTTAGGGGATGAAGGCTCAAGTGCGGGAGTGGCGTGGAATGGGATGTGAGACACATCGGATCAGATGGCCGCATGGCTATATTAAGCAACCCCTCCCTGCGCAGTCACAGCTGTCTCATTTATATTTTGACTCAACTACAAGTACGTAGCTACCTGGGGAAAATCAACACTACTGAGGGCTTACCTATGCAATCTGTTGTATTCAAAAGCTGTTGGCCCTCCTATTACGTGGAAGTGGTAATATTGGCCGGTCATTGGCAATTCAAAATTGGATGTGTGTACCAGACTTTAGGTGTATTAGCTTTTACAAAAAAAAACTAAATCAGAACAGAAAAAAACAGGCATCTTTGGTTATAACTTTCACATAATATTTGTAATTACAAAATATTGATGAAATATAAGACCATGGCATGTAGACTGTGACTGGAGTGTCCCATTATGTATATCTTCACACCAACAAATAAATGTTTCTCTCTCTCTCTCTTTGTTAAAGGTACATATGGGGCTGTCTGCAAAACTGATCCAGATGCGTGTCTCTCCATTTCCTCTGCCAGGAATGCATGTGCATTGTCTTCGGATATTGAATTTTCCAAGAACTTTTCACATCGCTGATTAACCCTACGGCAGGTTTTTCATCACCATGCCTGATTCACAGAGCTTCAGACAAAATTGCTGGAAGACTATACAAAACAATGGCATTAATAGAGCACTGTAATCTTACACTGGAAATATGTGTTTGCTGTTAAGCGAGCATGGAGAAATGACTGCACAAGTGCTTTTACCGGGTTTTACTTATATGTAGTGGAAAAGCCAATTCCATCTATATTAAAGATGGCACTCACGGGGGATGATATACAGTACTCCATTAAGAAAGATCATTTCCTGAGCTCCGTTGCAGAACATAGCTTTCATGAGCGCTATATACATTCTGGCTAATCTAAAACTAATTCACCGAGACCATGATGCAACGTTAGACAACACGTCTGGTGGATGTTGTGATAACCAATAGCGATAGATTCTGGTAAGAGCCACTCATCTATACTATCACCTAACCGGATGAGCGTGGTGTTGGTTGGACACGGTAGACTAGTGATGATCTCGCATCAGACAAAACTGTAAGCCAATCCGCAACAACAAAACAACTTGATGAACTGATTCTGTCAATTAAATAGAAATGGTTCTTGTGTCCTCTTGTAAGTTCATCTGTACTCAAACACTGTTGTTTATTGTTTATGCATCCGGACTGGTAAAAGGTTCCAAAGGTCATCTTGTGAGTCCATCATCTATTGTCTCACTGCTCATAAAAATAATAGTATGTTTTCCTATGGCCTTTTAATGGTGAAGGGGAAAGTAGAGGGTCTCCTTGCCCTGTTGGAATGGGACCTGTATGTATCCTTCTCAGTGCACTTCAAACAGTGAAAGTGTTGGGGAATAGTCTATGCTACTATTGTATTGCTAGCACAAAATTTCCAATCCATGTATTATGACCATTCAAAGCACAACAGTGCTCATTGTGGAAACTGATCTTACGAAAACAAATCTACTTGATACATAAACAATTATCATCATGCTGTAGTCTTCTTGTCCAGCTGCAGTGATTCTTAGCCAAGAAAAAAATGATACATGTATAAAAGGACCGATACTGCACAAAATGGCGCAGGGAACTTTGGGCTTACTATGCGCCGCCATAGGCCGTCATGTGAATTTCTAAGCCATTTTTTTGGCTTTACCCTGCACCCAAATTTTCCGGCACCATTTTTGCATGAATACAAAAGGACTCCTTGCAGAGAACTGACATACAGAGGCCCTTATTCAATTCGCTTTCCCTCCTATGTTTTCTCCTGTATTTAAAGCTTAGGAGCCTGTAGGCACAGGCGTTCTGGCATCCTAAACTCTGCTCCTCGACACCCCACTTCCATATTAGGTAGGCATCCCTCCTCCCCTAACTAGGTAGCTAGATTTTCCTTAGTATTTGGTAACCCCATTAATCTAGGTAGTAGATGTGCCCCCCAAGTATTGGGAGCCAGATGTACCCCCACCCCAGTATTAAGTAGCCCCCAATAGGTAGGGGGACATTTGGGGAGGGGAGCATGAGCCTACAGTGCCTTATTGTAAATTCAGCACTGCCTAGATGATATATTCACACTTTATCAATAAAATGACTTTTTTAAACCACCAGCAAGCAAGAAAATACTCAGAATAATTTTGACAGTACTTTTTCGCCTATTTTTTGATACCTTTTCTGTTGCAGAGAGCCAAAAAAAAGTTATTTTAAAAACAAGATGGAAAATGATCTCCTAAGAGAAAACTTTGGAGAAAAGCAGAATCAGGCCTTGTTCACATTATAGGCATTTTTGTAAAGCGTCTGTGATTTTCAAAATCGCCCTAAAAGCACTTGTGCAATAATTCATATGAGAATGGTTTGTTTGCAATACGCTTTGAAAAGCGGTGCTTGGGCCATTTTTGAGGCGATTTACCTCAATGGAAGGTATAGGAAAAACGCAAAACGCTCATAAAGATCGCTTTGGCAAACGGTTGCATGAACGTTTTAAAAAAAAATAGTGTATTTATTTTTTCCGGATTTTTTTCCGGATAAAAAGACAGAAGCGCTCTGTAAAAGCGCTTTCAAAAACGCCCACAAAAATGAGCGAACGCACAGAAAATCGCCAGAAAACGCTTAAAAAAACATGGGGAAAAAAAGCCCACCGCGGACGGACATGCAAGCCGAACGCAATGTGAACAAGACCTCAGGGTGTTTTTTCCAGTCTATATAAAAAAAAAAAATAATGCCACTGAGAACTGGTTTATAATAGTACTACCAACTCAGTGTACTCATGGAACTTGCTGTTCTCATGGTCAGCTCTTTCAGCTGTGTGCATCCAATTTTGTACAGTTAACATACAGTAAATACTAAATGCATTCTGGAGCAGAATATAAAAAAGCTCAAAAGGGAAATGTATGCAAAACATTTAAAAAGAAAGCACTTTAAGAGTCTGGGTTCAGCAGGCATCTAATGCATCTATTATGTTAGTGCCACATAGACCTCACAGCCGTCATCATCTTAAGTACTGATTTCCTCTGACAGTCATTAGGCATTGTACATTTTCTGTACAACTTTGGTTTTACAATATTTAGAAAAAAAGATTAAGAAAAAAAATATACATTTTCTTACAGTTATTGTTTCTTTATTTGATATTAGAGTTTTATGCCATATTGTTATACTAGAGAGCTTTTGATTTGCTTTTATATTGTTCCATTTCAAATCCACGGAGACTTCTGAGTGACTGCTTTTTTTCCCTTACTATTACTTTAGTTCAGGTACTGTGTCTGTATTTGAAGCAATCATTTATCACATACTGTTACATTAGGGTGTGTTTGATTTACTTTAAAAGCATCTCATTTTTAAGTTACTGAGACTGAAAGTGACCGCTGTTAAAAAAAATATATATACTCCAGTCCCAGAACTGTTCCTGTAGTCACAGTTTATTTTATTATTATTATTGATTTATATAGTGCCAGCATCTTCCGTGGCGATGTACAACAGCATACAGGGTATAACAATACAAAATAAACAATACAACAGTTAATACAAGATAAGAGTGGATAACAGCTAATGCAGTGAACAAATTAACTACATATTTTAAACAGGGGTGGAAGGTGTGCACACCCAGTACACAGCATTGTAATGGGTATACATACAGTACCTCCCACCCCTTTGTAAAATATGTAGCTAGTTTACACAGGGGTGGGGGGTATGTACACCCATTACACAACATTGTGAGACAAAAGGGGAGGAGAGCCCTGGCCAATTGGCCTTACAGTCTAAAGGCTTAGGCCTCTTTCACACCAAGACATTGCGTTTTAGGGGACGTTAAGGTTGCATAACGTGCATAACATGCCCCTAACTCAACACATGGTGGTGTTGAAGTAGGACGTCAGATTGAGCTGCGTTATGAGGCTCTTGGTGCTATCCTGGGAAGTTCGGATCTTTTCAATGATTCTGATGATTCGAATTGGATCATTGAAAAGATCTGGATCTTTGAACCGAATCTTTGAATCATTTTACTAGGGAAGCAGGAAGCAGGGGTGCAGCAGAGTGAGAGGTGCAGGAGAATGAGGGCACATTGAGGGTGCTAATGGGGAAGGGAGAGATGCAGCAGGAAGATTGTGCTTGTGCACAGAAGCTGCAGTTCATGTTTCTTCCAGACATCCACTGTGAACTAAATCCTTCAAAGATCCGAATCATTCATGATCTGGACAACACTACAGTGCAGTGATAGCGGACTTTCCCCTTACTGAGCATGTGCAAACAGTCTAACGCAGCTAAAACCACCTATAATGCACAGCATGCTCCACTTTCTTTGAACGTCCAGCGTTACACTATAACCTAACGTGGGAACTGTGAACAGCCCATTGATTTTACATTACTGTGAGTTGGATTGCATTACAGGCTGCTCTAACATGCGCCTGTAACGTCCCACTGTGAAAGCAGCCTTAAGGTATAGGACAATAGGTAAAGGTAAGCTGTGTATGGGGTGGTAGAAATGGTGGTCAGTGGGCAAAGTGTCCTAGGTAGAAGAGTAGGCTTGCCTGAAGAGATGAGTTTTCAGATTGTGCCTAAAAAAAGTATGGGTGAGTGGCGAATGTGTTGAGGGAGAGTGTTCCAGAGGAAGGGAGGAGGTCGAGAGTTTTTCCCATATCGTTACAATAGTGGCATTTTGAAAATATTTTTTTTTAAAGAGTTTCAGTTCAAAACAACTGACAGCAATTTGCTAAGATGAGGAATTGTACATCACACTCCCTCATCTAAGGGCCTATTTCCACTACATGCGGATTCTGGATGCAGAAAATTGACTCCAATGAATGCCTATTGGAAATCTGCATCAGAAAAATCGCGTTTAGTGAAAACAGGCTCATATAAGTTAATTTGAGTACATTTTTTTGCATCCAGAATCCGTGTGTAGTGGAAACAGGTCTTAGCACTGCAATTGCCAAACCAGTGCTAGAGCAGAGGCCTGTGGACCAAGTCCGGCCCTCCACACCATTTTATGTGGCCTCAAGAGCTTCACTTCTGCATGATTGTAAGCAGTAAAAGAAAGGAGAAAATTAACCCAAGCTCTATACTTATGTCTATACCAGCAGTCTTTGCAGTGGACCCGTGGACATTTCCATGGAGATGGCAGGCCTCTGCAGATGTATGTACGGGCATTTCATTTTTTGACTTGTGTGCATGTGTACCATTTTATTTCTCTTCATTTATTTTCTTGTAGGGTGTAGTGTTGGGCGAACACCTGGATGTTCGGGTTCGGGCCGAACAGGCCGAACATGGGCCAGATGTTCGGCATGTTCGGCCCGAACCCCAAACTCAATGCAAGTCAATGGGGACCCGAACATGCCGCAAAACGGCCCCCCTATGGGGTTGCAGGCATAAGGGGGGAGCATGCCCCGATCGCGGGGGGGGGGGGGGGGTCGGAAATTCCCCCCACCCCCTCCGCTAGCGCTCCCCCCTCTGCCCGCTTCCCCATAAAAAAGTTTGCGTAAAGTTAAATAGTACCGGTGCTGGCTGCTGCAGTGGCTGGCTGGCAGTGGTGTGAGTGAGGACTAGGAGGAGGAGTCCGAGTAGGACGCATTGAGGCCGGGCAGTGGGCGGTTCAGCGGTAGTACCCTTGTGGTACTTCCGCCCTTTCTCTGACCTCACATCCTCTACGTGATGACGCATACGAGGGTAAGCGTGACGCGTACCCTCGTATGCGTCATCACGTAGAGGACGTGAGGTCAGAGAAAGGGAGAAAGTACCACAAGGGTACTACAGCTGAACCGCCCACTGCCCGGCCTCAATGCGTCCTACTCGGACTCCTCCTCCTAGTCCTCACTCACACCACTGCCAGCCAGCCACTGCAGCAGCCACCACCGGTACTATTTAATTTTACGCAAACTTTTTTTATGGGGAAGCGGGCAGAGGGGGGAGCGCTAGCGGAGGGGGTGGGGGGAATTTCCGACCCCCCCCGCGATCGGGGCATGTTCCCCCCTTATGCCTGCGACCCCATAGGGGGGCCGTATTCGGCCGAACAGGGCCCTGTTCGGCCGAACAGGGGCCCTGTTCGGCCGGGCATTGAGCAGTTCGGGCGAACCCGAACAGTTTGGCCGAACACCATCAGGTGTTCGGCCGAACTCGAACGTCACCCGAACAGGGTGATGTTCTGCAGAACCCGAACAGTGGCGAACACTGTTCGCCCAACACTAGTAGGGTGACAAAATATTTAAGTGCTAATTTTACTTTTTTTCCCCTCTAAAAATATGCACCTTCCCAATCTCCTGTTGTGATTTGTCATATAGGTATACTGTTTGCACACATTGACAGCAGGCCTTTAAAAGCATGGTGTATTTGCCCTTCCTGCCCATACTGCTGAAAGCTGCGAGCAAGCAAGACAGCTGTTGGCAGTTTGGAGCTGCCACCCCCTCTACTCCAGCACCATTCACTGGCCTGGGCATCCCACAATACACATGTAACTTCTGGTTTGCTGTCAGCAGATTTGGAAATACAGTATACAGCACAGGTTGCTGCTCTTGATTTTCTTCATTTTACTGCAGATGACAGCACACTGCCTCCCCATCCAGAGGAGCACATCTGTGCAGGGGCCACATTCAGGTATTACACCTGATATTTTTGGAGTGGGACTCCCACCCCCAATAAAATTTTAATATACAATGTGGCCCACAACTTAGGCTGTGTTTCAGATTTTGACTTCTTATGTGATTGAGTTGACACTCCTTCACTAAAAGGTCAGTAGACAGCCAATAGAGTGAGCGATTATCATCTATTAAACCGAACAGGAAAATCATGCATGCATGTGCCCATTTCCCACTAGTGATGAGCAGAAATGATGCCTATGCGTAATTAGGCATTGTAATTCGCAATTACACATCTTAATCGTAATGCGACATTTCGGGGAAAATTGTAATTCATCTCATATGTAATTGCAACATTTCAGAACTTTGCGTATTTTTTGCATCATTTTTGCGTAATTTCTCATAATTTTTTTGCCGATTTTAGCCGTTAAAAGAAATGACATCACACATGCTGTTGCTACCAACATTGCTACATATGTTAAGGAGAATAGTGGGTAGAAGTCTTATTTTTAAAATGATCTTGTAGTTTTTGAGAAAATTGATTGTAAAAATGCAAAGGAAAACGATTTTCTCAGAAATTAGAAGGTCTTTTTGGACAAATTCTTTTTCTGACTTGTACCCACTATACTCCTTAACATATGTGGCAATTGTGGTAGCAATAGCATGTATGGGGGATTTGCTATTAACTGCTAAAGTCAGCACAAAATTATGTGAAATTTTATGCAAAATTACAAATGGCTACTAAATCATTTGACTTTACAAATCATAAAAACGTATAGGTTTAATTGCAAAAATGTATGCAAAATTTAGCATAATTTTAATTTGCTGATTACGAGCATCATTATTCACAACCTGATCATTTATCAAATAAATGTGCAAAGACGTCCCACTTTTAAGCTCACTTCAGTCTTACTTTAAAACATTATAGTTATCTAGTATTTTTACTTCTGGAATGGGAACTAAGTTTGTCCCAAAGCAAGTTTCAGTACTGCACATCATATCCTATGACTGCATAAGATCCACTATAATAACTATCATTTATTTAGAATGGAATATGCATTGCACAGTACTGCAGTTATGGAGAATGATCATATCTGTGTTTTCTGCAGGAGAGTTTCAGCTATCTGAGATGGTCACTGAGCTGTAAATCATTTTGGCTTGCATTAACAGTTCATGCAAATTGTATGCAGCTTAAACTTGGACCAACGTTTCTTGCCAATTTTCATTGATCCAATTTGCAGCTGCATACAATTTTCAAGAAATCTGAATGAAAACTGGACTTATTTGCATCCCATTGCTTAGTGCTAGCATTTTGCATGGGTGATTTTACCACGATTAACGTGGTAAAATCACTGTACACTCTAGCAATTTTTGAGCGATCGCGATTAGCGCTTTTTAGCATTCTAATCGTGATTGCTCTAGAATTGCAATACAATACAATGTAGAGCGTTTTGCCCATCTCCCACGATCGGTGAAAATCATGGCTGTGAGTTCACTGCCATATGATTTGTATTTACCTAGGCGCTAGTGCTCGCTGCCAATTCGGCAATTAGAAGGAATCACCCGCTAATTGCCCCAGTGAGAACGGGCTCTCAGCAAGCATTCTTTATACTTTTGACCACACATTTCCCGCAATGTCTACTGTAAATGACAAGAATGCTTTCTTGCTATGGTAGTATGAATTTAAGGTTAGACAGGTCACTAGTGGGAGCACAATTTGTTATTGTAATCTAAATGGGCTTGATTCACTAAACAGTGATAACTCAAATATCACACCTTATCAAAGATATCACACCTTATTAAAGTTAATGCGCCTTATCAGAGTAACATATCGAGCGCTATGAACCTGCAGGGACTCAGCGCAGGACAAGTGCCATTGCCAATTACCAGGCATAAGTTCTTAGGCCTCGTTTCCACTATCGCGAATCCGCATGCGTCTTGCGTATGCGGATTCCCATAGACAATATAAGTGAATGGGCCTGTTTCCACTTATGCTTCTGCGGGAGCGTTTTATTGTGCAGAGAAAATCTGCACGGAACACCCTGCAGAATTCGCCTGCGTGTGGAATGCAGGCGAATCGCACACAATGTATTTAATAGGGAAATCGCATGCGTTTTCCCCATGCGTTTTTTGCCGCGATACCAATGTAAATTCACACAGGCAGTGACATGGTTAAAATCGCATATACCTTCACCTATGCGAATTCGCATGCAAATTCGCGGCAAAAAACGCATGCGGATGCGATTTCATCAGCGGTGGAATCCAGGCGATTCCGCACCGCAATAGTGGAAACGAGCCCTTAGCGGTCATTATGCTACTCTGATAAGGCGTGTTAACTTTGATAAGGTGTGATATCTTTGATAAGGTGGGATATTTGAGTTATCACGGTTTAGTGAATCAAGCCCTATGTGTGTTGCATTGCGCATCCTGAAAAATAGGATCACAACAGCCATGTAAAGTCGTATTGCATACTATTGCTGTGAAACTTTGAGGTTCCTCTGCCTCCCCTAGTGCCCTCCACGGCCTTGGTGCCCATCTCACAAGGGTCATAAAACAAGTGTGACCATTATGATCTTCACACCCATAACAAGCATAGCCACAAAATCCCGATCTAATGCTAGGTACACACCATACGGTTTTCTGTTAAATTTTCTGTTACATTTACCTGCCAGATAGATAATTTGTTGGAATGTTGGAAATTATCTATCTAACCATCTATCTGCCTAGCAATTAGGCATTGTTCTACTCAGCAGGAGATAACCAAAAGACAATGCACCAGAGATAATGACCAGTCTCTACAGGTCCGTACACACGCCGGACTTTAGGCAACGACGGGTCCGTCGTTGCCTCCCGCTGGGTGGGCGTGCCAGCGACAGTCCGGCGTGTGTACGCTCTGTCGTCAGACTGATACGGCTGTTTCTGAGCGATCCGCCGTGATGGGTGAGCGGTGTACTACTGTTCCCAGCAGCGACACAGAGCACAATACTATACAGTGGTGGGTGAGCGGTGTACTACTGTTCCCAGCAGCGACACAGAGCACAATACTATACAGTGGTGGGTGAGCGGTGTACTACTGTTCCCAGCAGCGACACAGAGCACAATGCTATACAGTGGTTGGAGAGCGGTGTACTACTGTTCCCAGCAGCGACACAGAGCACAATGCTATACAGTGGTTGGTGAGCGGTGTACTACTGTTCCCAGCAGCGACACAGAGCACAATGCTATACAGTGGTTGGTGAGCGGTGTACTACTGTTCCCAGCAGAGACACAGAGCACAATGCTATACAGTGGTGGTTGAGCGGTGTACTACTGTTCCCAGCAAAGACACAGAGTGGCAGTAAACACAATGCTATACAGTGGTGGGTGAGCGGTGTACACAGAGTGGCAGTAAACACAATGCTATATAGTGTGGGTGAGCGGTGTACTACTGTTCCCAGCAGCGACACAATGACTGGGGGGACCCTGGCTAGCCTGGCTGGACAGAGAACTACCCTGCCTGCCTACCCACAGCTAAACCCACAGACAAATGGCGGAGAAATGACGTGGATCGGGTATTTATTTACCCGAACCACGTGACCCGTTCGGCCAATCAGAGTGCGTTCGGGTCCGAACCACGTGACCCGTTCGGCCAATCACAGCGCTAGCCGAATGTTCGGGGAACGTCCGGCCATGCGCTCTTAGTTCGGCCATATGGCCGAACGGTTTGGCCGAACACCATCAGGTGTTCGGCCGAACTCGAACATCACCCGAACACTGTTCGCCCAACACTAATTATAAGGACAATATCCATACAGATCAGGATGATCTAAGATACATTTAAATATGAAAACCCAATATATGATATCTATTTCTCCAAGAAAACACTAAACTCATTACGATCATTGAAACCCAGGGGCCCCATTGCTTCAGTTCTAGAAATCAACATAGATTCTTGCTGTGAGAGGAGCCGATCCCGGTCTCCCCCCCTTCTCGGGGCCACGACAGCAACCAATCCCACCATTCTCAGGAGGGAGGGATCGCTGCCGTGGCCCTCCTCAAAGTGTTTAACAAGTCTGGGCACCCCTCCCTCATTCTTTCGAACAGAGCGTACGTGTTCCACCAGTCTTTCCCGCATCAGGCGTGTCGTTTTTCCGATATAGAAAAACGAACAGGGACACAGGAGGGCATACACCACAAACTCAGTCCTGCATGTGATGAAGTCCCTAATCTGGAAGTATGTAGAGCCTAATCTTACTTGTTTTGTCTTGATGATATGTGGACATGTAGGGCAATACAGCAGTACAGCGTATAATTCATAGGCGTTATGCTTGTACAGCATGCTACTCCACCCAAAAATCATTGCAATGGAAAGTAAATACACCACTGTAATAAAATTGCATAGCGTTGCAATGTGATTATATTGTCCATTGCACCACGGCACAACTTACATGTTGGGAAAGGACCCTAAATGCCTTTTTTTGTTTGTTTTTGCTTTTCAAGAATTCCAAATGATCTCCACAGGGTGAATTAGGATTATGCAATAAGACAGCCAGTGGGGGCGCTACACTGGGGCATGCTGTGGAGCTTCCCCCCCCCCTGGAATCACTGTGCCCCTCTGCGTGCCCCCCTGCTCAGTAACATACAGTTAATTGTTCCCAGGCTCCAGCAGCGTACACTGAAAAGTATAAGGTCTGTAAAAAACTCTCCATGTCAGCCACTCTATGTAGGTGCTGAGCATACCAAGGGTCCTATCTATTTTCCATAAATACCTCACAATCCTTGCAAGATCTCTTGTAATTAATTCCTATCAATGCTGAGCTAGTTTGCCTTAATTTTATCACCTGAGTTACACAAAAATATCTAAAGCTTGCCATACAATCAATGATTTTGATCACCCAAATGGGCCCCACCAGCTAGCCACCATGCCCCCTTTGTACCCCTCCAAAAATGTGAAGCTGGAGCCGCCACTGAAGACAGCTCATGCTGATCTGAGTGATAGTAGCAGGAAGCTCACCTTGTATGTGTGCATAGTTAAGAGCTGCACAGCCTCTCAGAAACTAATTGGTTAAATATGTTTAAAGAAGAATGTTTGCTTTACAGCAAAATCAGCCAAATGTAGATTTCATGCTTTGTAGGTCTGCTGGGAGGTGTGATGCTCATTTGAAGAGCATATTGCGGGGTTAAAGCTGAACCAGTGACAGAGAGTGTGTCTGCTACAAACGCGATGTGCAAAAAAAAAAAAAAGAAGAAAGAAATGTGTTTGAATGTAAGAATATAAAATCATAAGAAACATTGGTACAGAATAAATAATCAGGGGGCTTCTGGCTAACACATTGCTACTGTAATTTGAAAGGAGAGGGAATCTTTGCACCATTACCCAGTTTCACACTAGAGCATAGCATTGTGTTCCATGTAAAAACAAGATCAAACACAACAGAGTGCTCACTGACTGCAATATGTCAGTGTGGATGTAGCCTTATTGCCGGTTCACAAGCTAATCCCTGCCACAGTTGTAGTCATATGCCCATCATACTCTGGGGCCAGTTTAGGTGGAAGCCCAGTGTCGGACTGGGAGGTGGAAAAACTGAGGAAATCCACCTGCTGGCCAAGCAACAGTAACCCTGTGTTATCACTCTATGATTAAAGAGACCCAGAGACAAACTAACTAACAGTTTTATACATACCTGGGGCTTCCTCTAGCCCCATCAGCCTGGATCACTCCTACGCTGCCATCCTCTGCTGCTTCTGTCCGCCGGTTCTGTGTCCCGTCATTCCTGCCAGTCGAGCCAGTCAATGCAAGCGCAATGCGCTCCCTCCGTACTGCGCAGGCGCATGCGTAAAGGGCTGGAGGGAGCACCCGTCTGGCGGAAGTGACGGGATCCGGTACTGGCGATAGAGGCAGCGGAGGATTGCGGCATGGGAGCAATCCAGGCTTATGGGGCTGGAGATAGTCCCAGGTATGTATAAAATCTTTTCCTATTTTTTTTTAGTAGCTTTGTCTCCGGTTCCCTTTAAGGACTGAATAAGTCCGAAACATGTCAGCTTGAGATGTGATGGTGTTTTACTCTGGATATGTCCAATAATAAAGAAGAGATTAACGGATCGGTGCAGACTTTTTCTCTTTGTACTCATGTGTTATCACTCCCAATAGAAACCTGTAGCAAGTCTTCACTGTGAGCAGCAACACCTGGTTACTGCTGCTTGGCCAGCAAGTGGATTTCCTCAGCTCTCCCTGCTCCCATTCCGACACTGTGGAAGCTAATCAACTTTTCTGTATGTTATTGGGATGTGGGAGGAAACCGGAGTACCTAGAGGAACCCCCACACAGAACATACAAACTCCATGCAGATAGTAGTGCCCTGGCTGATATTTGAAACAGGGAGCAAGTGCTGCAAGGCGAGAGTGCTAGTATCCACTATGCCACCATGCTGCCCACAATGATATATTCTCCCAACTATAATTAATCTCAAACCATATTAATTTCCATGCACCTTTACTGCACTGTCCTCCTGGACGTAGTTCATTAAATTGTTGTAACATTTCATCAACTTTGTGTAGAATAAAATAGAATATATATAAACATCCCTGTGAAACAAAACAGGCTTTTTTTATTTTTTGTTGACTTTCATAAGGAGGAATTGTAATAATTTAATGACACAACTGACAAACAGGCAACAACCCTCCACCTACGCCCTGGATTTTGCCTTCCTAAGCCATATACAGCTCTTTCACAAATCTGCCGCTGTCTTTACCCCAGTGCTGAAGTTTACTGTTGGCAGCATAATGGCTTGTTCCTCAGAGCTCAAAGCTTCCCAGAGTGCTGCTGGGAATGCAGAGGACACTTTGTTATTCTCTAAAGGCCTGTTTGGTTGCTATTTTTTTCATATATTATGGGAAACAAAGATGAAAAGATCATCAGACACCTGCATCTGCTGCCGTCCACAATACTGATACTGGAAGATGATGTCCACTGTAGCTAGACAATACTGTACTACTGCAAGCGGTATAGTGAGTCCAGTATTAATTACTGCTGTACTGTACCAAACAGTGGTTTCATGTTTTTTTTAAATGGTGACTGGTACTAGCATTGTGATCATTAAGAATAAGAAATACATTTTATGCTTTCCTTATCTATGGCATAACGTCTTACATTATGGGCATGATGCAATTCAAACTGATAAGTAGTTTGCACATGCAAGCTATTTGTCACCTGGCCACTGCACAAGGATTACCGGCAAATCCTATTGCCGGTTTCACAAATGCCAATTGTTAGGGAACATTACTCAGCCTGAGTGATGAGCTCATATCTTGGATGATGGAGAGCGAGGTTTTGTGCTGTGGTGCAGTCATTCAACATTGCTGCCTTGCTTCCCCAGGAGAACCGCTGCTCCCTGCCGTAACTCCCATTGCTGTAATTGACTTTAAGCCCTTTTATACTTCACCCACGATGGGGTAAAATGCCAAGGGACCCCTGCAGAGTACTCAAGGAACCCTGGGGTTCCAGGGAACCCTGATTGAGAAAGCCTGGTCTGGACCAATGTAAATCCTTATTGGTCCAGACCATGGATCAATGGGGAGTTCTGGCAGGAGCTTCAATTATGCTTTACCAGGGCTTAAAGTCAATTTCAGCAACAGGTTGCAAAGAGAGTTAAAGACACTGGCACTTAATGCAGCAGGGACAGATACAACCACTCCGGGCTTACCTGCGGCGTGCTCCAATATTGATCCACAGTTCAGTCAAGTAGAGATGAAAAGAGATGGGCACAGCTGCTAAAATACCCTTTATTTGTGGCTGGGTAGACACATACAAGTTACAGCAGTGGGGGGATAGCGAAGTCTGACAGCTGTCTCGCAGGGACTAGCCCTGATGAAGCAGAGCTAGTCCCTGCGAAACAGCTGTCAGACTTCGCTATCTCCCCACTGCTGTAACTTGTATGTGTCTACCCAGCCACAAATAAAGGGTATTTTAGCAGCTGTGCTCATCTATTTTCATCTCTACTTGACTCAATTACAGCAACAGGAAGAGTTGTGGCAAGAGGCAGCGTATGTTTGGTGGCACTGCAGGGTGTATTGCTAAGGGCCGGGAGTTCGATGTGGACAGACCAAGGGGGAGCTCTGGGGGTCTCTTAGTAAAGCAGACTCTGCTTTTTGCAGGTCTAAGCTCATGTCTGACGTGAAGCATCACTTCCCAGCAGCATGAAAAGTACAATAGAATAGGGTGTAAAGAACTCGCTGGGTGATAAGATTGCCTAAGCAAGTTTTTTTTAACACCCTGTCTAGGGCTAAGTGCAGTTGAATCAGGCTCACCATTGTTTAACGCTGGCGAGATTGACAATTGCATCAGGTCCTTTGTCTACAAAAAGGAGATGCTTGCCAATACTAAGTTATGGCAATAGGTGTGCTCTGCTCTAAAGGTCCATACTCATTGCAAGATTTCATGTCAAAATGTGTAACTACCTTTCTAAGAAAAGGCAGTTGCAGAAAGCCGATGTACGACAATGCTCGTACATTTTGAAAGACCATCATGACAGATCAAATTAAATAAATGTGTTCAACTTCCCCCATGTGTACAGATCTTTGAACAATCATTTTGCTTAGGTTTATGGAGCTTTCCCCTGCATCCTTTTTGTTTAATGATCCTATTGTTGGTATTCTTGCGGTCTTTTTCTGTTGTCCACATCCCATCAATAAACATCTTTAAGTGTAAAAATTGTGGAAGCATCGTTGATCTGCAGTTTCCAGCGATCCAGTCTTGCACTGGGTACTTAGCTTTAGACATTAAATGGAAACCGAGGTAAGAGACATTTGGAGGCTGTCATATTCATTTCTTGATGAACATAGCCTGTCTGTCCTGCTGATCCACTGTATCTTACACTTTTAGCCATAGACCCTGAATCAGCATGCAGATAAGATGTTTCTGACAAAAATCTGATAAGATTTCTTCATGCTTGTTTCAGGTGTGTGATTCAGACACTACTGATCAGAGAGATCAGCACAACTGCCGGGCAACCAGTATTGATTAAGAGGAAATAAATATAGCAGCCTTCAAATCCCTCTCACTTCAGGTTCCTTTTAAAGAGATTCTATAGGGAATACTTACACTCATGTGCAGGAGTGCTCGGATACCCCTTTTCAAAATCCGGATTGACCCGGATCTGGATACCCAGATATCCGGATCCAGATCGGATATCCGGATTTGAACTTTTGGTTATCCGATCCGAATCGGATATCCGACTCCAGTATTCGGGATATTCGGGCAAATTCGGATATCCGGATAGAAAAAACGGAAGTGGCCTTTAAATTGCTTTAAAAACGTTTTTTAGGGTAAATGAGGCATGTAGCATCATTATTTTTAAAGGGGAACACTAATTGATGATGTGGGGACTTAAAATCCCCCCCCCCCAAAAAAAAAATGGCTGCCAATTAACATCAGGTCTAGGTTCCAGACAGCGGTCGTGCAGCCCACATTGTGTCCAAAGTCCAACTGCACAACTGGGACATGACAGTTTTCAGCCAAGACACCTCCAAAAAATTACGCAGCAATTGTGTTTTGGGTTAAATATAGGTGTATCAGTGGCCTGTGGCACCCTGGCGGTGGGAGCTGCAAAGGCAGCAGGAACAGGGCAATGCAGCAGCAGCAGGTGTAATGTGTGCCAGGAGCATGCCGGACGTGGCATGTGGCAATTGGCACTTGACACGTGTCACATGGCACTTGGCACGTGTCACTTGGCATGTGTCACGTGTAACGTGGCACTTGGCACGTGTCACTTGGCATGTGTCACGTGTAACGTGGCACTTGGCACGTGTCACATGGCACTTGGCATGTGGCACTTGGCACGTGTTATGTGGCACTTGGCACGTGTTACGTGGCACTTGGCACATGTCATGTGGCACTTGGGACGTGGCACTTGGCAGTGTCACGTGGAACGTGGCAAGTGCCACGTGGCACGTGCCAGGTGCCAAGTGCCGCGTGCCAAGTGCCACGTGACACTAACAATAGTGTAGTGATAGTGAAGGGGTTAATCACTGAACAGCTTATCACTGTGTACAACCTTTGCTAGGTCAGCAGCACTGGAGCACACACTCTGACTGTCACACAATGAAATCAATCAAGCTAATTAACGATTTAACAATAGTGTAGTGATAGTGAAGGGGTTAATCACTGAACAGCTTTAGGTTTATAACTGTGTACCGCCCTAGCTAGGCCAGCAGCGCTGGAGCATGTCTCTCAGTGAGCATTCTCAAGCAAGGGATGGTATGTCTCATCATGGCAGCCCTCCTTATTATACAGGGGGGCTGGCCAGTGTTCTTTTCTGTGATTAAATGTCAGGGCTTTGGATGGGAGCCCTCTGATTGGCTCAATGAGGTCAGGTGGTGCTGGCCAGGGTTCCCCTCTGTGATTGGTTGCTAGGGCTTCTGCTGGGAGCCCTCTGATTGTCTCCAGGACGTCATCTCCTTAGTTACAGTATTTCGGATGTGGATATCCGCGTTATGCGACCAAATATCCGCAGATAGCTACCTGGATTTCTACAGAAATCCGGGATCCGGAATCCGGGCCGGATAGCTGAAAAATGGTCGGATATCCGGGTTTCCCAGATATCCAGAATCCGGATGAGCACCACTGCTCATGTGACTAGGCTCTAATGGAAACTGCTTTTAGCCTGACTAAAGACCCACTTAGTATTTCTGAAGCAAAAATTCAACAAATAGGTTCAGCTTCATTGCCCTGTAACTACCAAGTTGCAAAACCATTTTATTTTGAAATAAAGCCCCCTTAATGGTTAACAGAAAACTGCACTTCTCCTTTATTACTGTGGGAGGGGACCATCCCTGCTCATGCTGTGAGTGACTGGGTGTCAGGGTGAAGATGTTAAAGAGCTGCCAGTCACCTGTCCCTCAGCATCTCTCAGGCTTATTACTCAACCTTCCTTCTGCCACCTGCATCAGGCTCAGTGAGGGGGAAAGAGAACTACCTTCAGCAACTGATAATAACGCCTGGAGCTAAGACTCTGACAGTATCAATTACTGCGCAAGGACAAGAGGACAAAATCTAAAGCGCAG